>NW_019384755.1:871593-880551 GCF_000671375.1 Centruroides sculpturatus | reverse complement strand
AGGAAATAAGGCATCTGTGGAGGATGGATAGGGTAGTTATTGTACCTGTCGTTCTCTCCTGTACAGGTGTGATACCACACATGCTACACAAAAGCCTGGGAACATTACAATTGAGTAGAAATACATACATCACACTACAGAAGGCCACTATATTGAATACATGCCATATTGTTAGGAAATTTCTTAATACTGACACTGACACACACATTTAATTTTAGTTTTGTTTTGGTTGCTATGCCTTGACTCTGGTCCGGCATAGTACACAGCCACCGGTGTGTACCGAGTATAACCCACTAAACCCAACACATAATAATAATAATAATAGATTTTACTTTTAATACTTACCTAGTTATTTCGAAAGTTTTCTAATTTCTAAATTTCCCTTGGTATAAATTTGTGTTTCCAGGATGGGGGGAAAGCAATGCTTTAAGGACTTGGTTATAAACTCTATATCATAACTGTATCTGTATCCATAAGTGTTTGCAATGATAGTACTTATGGCAGTAGTTATAAAATACCATAAGTCTGTATCCATAAGGAACCAAACATTTTTACAATGTATGAGGCAGACCACTGTATGCATGTGCACTCTTGATGTAAATTGGAGAAAATATCTCTTTGATGTTGCCAGATCTACACTATAATTATATATTCATTTATTTTTTTGTTTTCTTTATGACCAATGTAACTCTTACTTTAAATTTTATATTGTTCAAAAGTAACATGAATCAGTCAAAAGTTACATTTGACCTAATCTGTTTTTTTGTTTTTGCTCAACCTAGCAATGCTGTATCACTGGCATCAATAGCAAAGCTCTAGTATTATGGCAAACACCATTGAATATTTAGGTGATGAGCTATTACTACAAGTCATACAAGAATGTCCTTTCTTATAAGACAAAAGTCATACAGACTTTTCTCTTACAAGACAGACTCAGGATGTAGACATATCATCCTGAAGTACATTTGATGTACTAAACAAATTGGATGTTTCAGACAATGAATAAGATGCCATGTGTACATCAGGAGACAGGACATCTTGTTCATTGTCAGAGAGGACTGAGAGTTGTAATACATCCAATGATGGTACCTCATCTACATTGACAGGTGACAATGTCAGATCTATGATACCACTAGCTGATGGTATCATGTGAATAAAAGGAAAGAGAAGTAGACAGATGGAAACTGCCAATGATCTGGAGCATAATGAATGCTTTAACCACTATTCAGCCAGTTCTGGCAACTTTGCAGCAGTGACAGTCACACAAGTGATCAGATATTTGCATATTCAATTTCTACAAACATAACTGAAATAATAAAGAAAATGAATGTTACTGAAAAAAGTAATTTTAAAGTAGCCATTTTAGAGTTTTTAGGGAATTATGAATGAATTCCATGAATAATAATAAAACTGAATGGTATTCCAAAAAATGTTGTTTTATTTTATTTGGTAAACCACATTTATGGTGAATAAATTACATTTGCATACATAAACATTTCAGAATTCAACCATCACTTAAGAAAAAATGTATAAGATCTACTGGTGATCTAAAAATTACTATGAGGTTTTTTATATTTAAGATAAATATTTCTAAAATATTGGTTGAACAAAGTAAAGTGCTGATTGGTGACATTATTTTTTACAATTCATTCTACTAATTCTGTTTATATTTATTCAAATTTTATAATACATTCTGATCATGACATATATTGAATTTTCACATTTTTTTCTTTTTATATAAGATAATTTTGACATATATAAATTCAAGGTTATGTAAAACTATCAAACTGTAAAAAAGGAAACTAAGAAAGCTGTAGTAAATCAAAATATTATTATTGATATGTTGACAGCCAAACATAAACATCTGACTGGTGGTCTGTTTATATTGATGGGGTTCACTTACCATTGTTGACACTGCCTGCTTAATAATAATAAACTTCTGCTTTTTATTAATGATATAAACTCCTGTGATAATTTCCAATAATGCAACATGCCACATATTTTTGTCATTCCATTTCTATTGTGTTCTTGATCTGTCCATGTCTCGTCAGCTACTTCCAGCTTTCAACTTCTGATTGAAAGGCAACATGGCACATGTGTAGTCTAAAGATTCTCCATACTAAACTGTAAAAGTTTGATGCATCCAAACTTTTTTTTATGGAATATGGTACAGCCGTATAGATAACAAATGGAGTTTATAACCCAGCCTTTAGAGATAACTCTCTCCCTATGGAAAAAGACTTTTCAATTAGACATTCCATTGGTTTGGTCTGACTGCTAGTGGGTAATTTGAAATTAGAACTGTATTTGTAATGTTGGTAGCAAAAAGTGGTCTGGCCATGGCCAGATCAGCTGGGTCTGTTACTACCATCTTGAGATCAAATCTTTGGTCTGAAGAATTTAAAAAAAAAAAAAAAAATTTAATACAAAATATTGTCAGTTTAAAACAATTGACCAGCAAAATAAATTTAACATTAAAATATTTCAGAATTTTAAAAAGTTCAATGAAATGTTGGATTATGATACCAATGATATTTACTACACATATAAGTAATTATATACAAATTTTATACTGATTTTATATTATGTAATATTTTCTTTTTATAATTAATAAAATTAAGACTATAGAAAGATAAATTGTTTTTCTTTTTTCTGTCAATTTACTAGATTGTAAAAAATGTAAAAGAAATTATCAGTAACAGATATGAAAGGACTAAAATCTATTATAGAAGAGTTGATTGATAAATAGGTTCCCTACCATAGCATTCTGCAAACTGTTTAGATAAACTTACAACTACAATCATATAATAACCAGAAATATCTAATCTGTATATGCAGTCTTAGTTCATTGTTCTGTGTTGTTTGTTGCAGTCATGTTTAAGCTTGAATTCATCTTCTTCATTTCATAGAAAATAGTGATTAATGATTGAAATCTTAGCATTAAAAAGTTGTGTATCTATTGAAATTCACAGTGTTTTGGACATATTCTCATAGTGCAAGAAAAAGATAATTCTTTCTGCCTTTACTATGTAAATTTATACTACACTAAAAAAACACAGTAAATATGCTTAAGAATTAAAGCTACACATTGTTTCACATTCTCCTCTGGTGGCATTGAAAGGTCAATAATTCATTGGATCCTGAAATTCAACAAGCTGTTGTATGAATATGATCAAGGCTAAACCAGAAAGTTTTTTCATGTACAGAATGCAAAAATGATTGAATGTCTAAAAAAATTGTCATTCTAAAAGGTCATAAATATCAAATATCAATAAATCAATCATAAATATTTATTTTTCAACATAAAATACATGATTTTTATTACTATTTAAAACTAGTCACATTAGCTACTTCTTTCTGAACAAGTATTATAAAAAATGGAGACCTTATTTATCAATCCGCCTTCATATAACAATATCTATAATTACTATAAATTTTAGTACTGTATTAAATTTTTAAAGTATTTTAAAAAATTAACATAAATTTATTTTATATTTCAGGATCTAGTGTAAAAGATGAAAGAGAGTGAAGTTTCATTATCAGCTAAAATTTGTTGAGACATTTGTAAAATTGTTTTATTTACTAAAATAATCTCTATGTTCATTACATTTAGTAAAAGAAGAAAGAAATTTCTAAACAAAATAACAATTTTATAAACATTAAGGATGTTTATAAAATTGTTTATAATTCATGAATTTATTGTTTTAGTTAAGAATAACAAACTCATAAATGTTTTATAAGAAGTTGGAGTTAATGTTGATTATTATATTGAAATAATGTATCCATAAATTTCAGTTTGAAAATTTTTCAAANAAATATGCAAAAAAAATTCACTAAAAGTTTAGAAAATTTAAAATATATAAAAATATAAAAATTTCAAATTAATATTCAAAAATATTAATTCCATGTTAACTAAAGTGGAAAATCAACAATTGTTGAAAGATGATTCAAATCCATTATTCAATAATTACCACCATACAAACAGAAAATGCAAAGTCTGTTATATCCATGCATTATTAAATGCATATCTGTGATAGTGGAGAGATACTATATTTTTTAATGTCAAAAGTTCTCTATCTCTAATATACCATGGAAATTATTCAGTTAATATTATATTATTACATTATAAAAATGTATTATATTAAGATAGGTTACAAATATTTTATTTTACAGTGTGGACAAATTACAACACAATTAGCATTGAAGATTCTCTTGCAGTTTGATAAAGCAATTAATAATGCTTTGGCTAACAGAGTGAAAACAAGACTTACTTTTAAGGTATGATTGTATTTTATTGTTTATTATACAACAAAAATAAATTAGTATATTTTTTTAAAGTAAGTAAATGAGTAAATGAATACATATATTATATAAATATGCTCAAAATATGTAAATATAAATAATATGTAAATATGCTCAAAAATAAAAATATGTAAATATGCTCAAAAATATTGACAAAAAGTGCAGTACCAAGAAGGCATTGGAATTGAATGAAACTGTATTAGTGTGAATGTAATGACAATAGTTATAAGTGCTTAAAATATCATAGCATAGGAGCAATTTTCTGTGGAATGATGATACAATTTAAAGAAACCTTTGATACTGTACCTTATAGAACCTCCTCTTGCTTGAATACATAAGGTAATACAGTCAGGTATGAAAGCATACAAGCACTGTATACTGTCTTGCAACAGATTTACCCACAGATATTATAACTGCTTATCCAGATGTTACACTTGAAGATGACTGAAGCCAGAATCTCATCTGGTTCCACTAATGCTTTATGGGCATGAAATCTGGAGACCTGGTAGGCTGAGGAAATGTGGCAAAGTGATGGAGACATTCTGGAAAATCCTAGCTGGGTGAAGCCAAGCATCATTTTTCTGGAAAATGAATGTCTGCAGCCCTATCACGAAAGGTAACACAAACACATCAAAACACACCGCAAAATATAAGACTTACTTCTAACTCAAAACCAAAAACGGTGCATAACTCAACAGTACGTCTAGATATACTGTCAAGTTAAGCACCATTTTTGGTTTTGGGTTAGAAGTAAGTCTTAAAAGGTAACACGTGAGGGTGCAGGATTTTCTGAATGTACCATTGTGCTGTCAATGTCCCTTGTATCATTACTGACTGACATACAAAAGGGTTTCCCATATCAACACATCAGCAATGGAGACAGTATACTATTTGACAGTATAGGCAAATTGGAATATTTACTAGTGGTTCTCCACTCACTAACATAATGATCATCATTCCCAAACAGAACTGGGATTTGTTGCTAAAGATAATACATTGTCAATACATAGCACTCAATGCTTTTCTGTCATGGCATCAATGCAAATGAAGTTGATGGTGATTGCGGCTAATAGCAGAACTTGTAACATGAACCATGCATGGAAATTTTCCTTTGCTAGTCTCTTGCCAATGGTATGGGAGAGAGAGAATACTATATTAGGCTTCCATCTGTACAAAGATGTCATTGTAGTTGCTCATGCTTGTGTCATAATCAATCATTTCTCCTGTTGGTCTGTTTGAGAAATCCAAGACGTGTGCCCTACCATATCTAACAGTCCTAACATCTCTTCAAAATAGCCCATAATGGCAGGCAATTTGGCAAAATGGTCATCTTCGTTCAGCTAGATTATGTGGCTTTTCTCAAACTGCTGTATGCAATGTTTTTGCATTACATAGGCATGTCTGATATTCAAAAACCTCCAAATAACAGGTACTGTACATTGCACTGAAAATTCTGAACACAGTGAGCCTCTGCAAATCTTTTTACAGGATAGTAGAATAACAATTTTAAGGCACTCTGGTTATATTCTGGTGTGCAATTGGATCACAACTGTAATCATTTACAAATCTGTCTGAGACACAGTTGTATGCTGAGTTTTGCAGTAGACAATTTTATCTGGGTGCATAACTTTCTGGGTGCATAACTTTTTTGTCAGTGAGTATTTTGAATCAATTGTTAATACTTAAATATAGTTTTAAACTAGACCAAAAATTAAATTTATGTAAAATTGAAATCAGGATTATATCTGGAAAGAATTTTTTTCCAATGACAAAAAAAAGTGAAGATGTGTTACTAATAAAATTATATTAAATGCAGGTTAAGAATATAACTTTTTATTTTCTATTTTATTTTTGACTTTTTCCATCCTGTGAACACTGAGGACTTCTTTTAATCATTTAATCATAGGATTGCAGAAATAATGATTGACATAATAGAAATTAATTAATCTATTACTGAAGTTGTTTATAACATTGTGTTGTTTAATTAACAGTTTAAATTATAAGATGATGGACAGATTTATTATATTTATTTGAGATATTGTAACGAGAATCTTTACAGAAAATTTATATTTTTGTTATTACTGTACTTCAAGAAGATCATATATCTCATGAGTATATTTCTCATTATATTCTGTTGGGGGAGTGTCTCGACTGTCGAAGGTGTTGGCGCGATAATCTCAGGAGAAGAGTTGATACAACATATTGTGATAATGATTCACTTTTGGAGGGAAATATTACCTCAATTTAAGCGGAAGTATAACAAATATTCTTCTTGGCTGGTAATAGTATACCTATTACTTATTTCTGGTATAGAACCTAATCCAGGACCTCTGCCTAGATCTCCTCAACGTGGCGGCCACACAGATATGCAAAAGAAGGGGCGTGGGAGGCCGCGTAGTGTCATTCCTAAAGCCACAGAAAAAATAAGAATATCTGGGACTAATTCCAGTCAAGAAATTCTGCCTGAAGAACAGGAGTATGATAGAGAGGAATTAAACGAAGAGAGAACTCCAAAAATACAAGACTACTTTCATACGGTCCAGGGAGCAGACACTCCAACAACAGAAGAACAAAAATATTCGTTGAAGTCCATATACGATTTGATTCAAGAAAAATTTAATCAACTAAACATCGAATTACAAAATATCAAATCAGAAGTTAATTATCTGAAAGAAGAAAATAGAGTTTACCAATTGGAATCCAAAAGAGTAGCACAAGAATTGGAAGAAATGGATTCAATAATTAAGGATAATTCCCACACAAAAGGTGAGCTAGAGTTTGAAATAGATCAATTAGTTAATGAGAAAACGAATAAAAATATAGTAATTATTAATTTTCCGTTCGAAACTCCGGAATATCTAAAAGAAATTGAACAATTTTTATCAAGAGAACTAGGTATAACAAATAGTTCAATAGATAGTATAATTAAATTAACTAATAATGAATACAAGCCTATGGTGAAAATAATTCTATCCTCAACATACGACAGGAACTTAATACTTAAAGAATTCTGGTCTAAGAGAGCAAAAATTAATTTAGACGAATACAAAAAAATTATATTTAAAACAGATCTCTGTAGAAGATCGAGATTGAGAAGAAAAAATTTGATACCAATAATTCAACAGGAAAAAGCCAAAGGCATTAAAATAATAATGAGAGATGATTATTATATAAAGGGAGAGAATATTTATACATATGATCTCCACTTACAAAAAGCGATATGTGTAGGTGGTTTTTTAGGCCAAAATTAAAAGTACTATTAAGTAAATATATCAAAAAAACCTCCATTTCTATGTATAATCAAAAAATAGAAGATTCTATAAATCAAGAAATGCTGGAAAATAATAACCAACAAGGACATAGAATAGATCTGACAAATTCAGTAGTTGGATTACCATTAGAAGAAGATGAATATACAAAAAGATATAATTCCAAAATTCGTTTTGGATTCTGGAATATACAAGGTATCCAAAATAAGCTATACACAAATACTTTTTATAAATACTTGATTTCCAATACAGTTGTTGGTTTGTCTGAAACTTGGTTGACCCAGCTAAAAATAGAAGATAAAACTTATTTAGAACGAACTTTCTTAGTATTGGAAAGTAAAGGTCAAAGAAATAGTAAATTTGGTCGGCCTTTTGGAGGTCTCTTATTGTTAATTAATAAAAATCTAGGTAAATTGAAATTTTGGATTGCTGAAAACAATTACGTCTTAGCTGAATTAGAACTCTGTCAACATTTAAGTTCACGTTGGAGAGAAACACGTATAGGAATTATACTTATATATCTCCCACCAAATTCCGATAAAAAGAGAACCTTAGTAGAAATTCAAAATAAGATAATACAACGAACTAATATTACAGATTTGTGGATAATTGGGGGAGATGCTAATAGTCGAATAGGTGAAGTAATGGATACAAAAAACAAAAATAACAATGGAATTATTGACAATATTAGAAAGTCTAAGGATAAAGTCAATAACTCAGGAGGAAAATCATTACTTGAATTTGTACAGGATAATAATCTATACATTTTGAATGGACGACTCCCAGATGACTGTCCTGCAGAATATACCTACTTGTCTACCTTAGGCAAATCTGTGATTGACTATATAATTTGTTCGGAAACTGCTCTAAATATGATTAAAGAATTTAGAGTCTTAAATATTGATATGTCAGACCACTTCCCTGTACAACTAGAATTCAAAGAAGCCCCACACAAAAATAGGATAGATACTCAAAAAAATAATCGAATTTATAAAAGAGAGACGAAAAGAAGTTTTAATCTGGGAAAATTCAAAAAAGAATTCAACAATCAATTGTTGATGATACAATATAGAGATAGTAATATAACGGCTGTGCAGGAATATGATAAATTAGTCAATATAATAAACCAATTTCGATATAAAATCTCTTGGAACATTAAAAGAATACATCCCAAACAAATTTGGTTTGATAAGAGTTGTTATTTAAATAAGATTAAAAAACAACGTAGTTTACAATATTTTAGAAAAATAAACTCTGAGTCAACACTGAAAGAATATATAAGAAACAAAAAAATATATCAAAACCTAATTAAAGCCAAAAAGAGGAAATATTATTCTGAGATGAGTGATCAATTATTAAAAGCTAAAGATACAAAAAAATTTTGGAA
>NW_019384755.1:860506-869117 GCF_000671375.1 Centruroides sculpturatus | reverse complement strand
TTGACAAACACAATAAAATCACATACATTATAGACATAGCCATTCCAAACACTCACAATATGCAAAACACATGCACTCAAAAAATTAGCAAGTACACAGAACTCGCCCAGGAAATAAGCCATCTGTGGAGGATGGATAGAGTAGTTATTGTACCTGTCGTTCTCTCCTGTACAGGTGTGATACCACACATGCTACACAAAAGCCTGGGAACATTACAATTGAGTAGAAATACATACATCACACTACAGAAGGCCACTATATTGAATACATGCCATATTGTTAGGAAATTTCTTAATACTGACACTGACACACACATTTAATTTTAGTTTTGTTTTGGTTGCTATGCCTTGACTCTGGTCCGGCATAGTACACAGCCACCGGTGTGTACCGAGTATAACCCACTAAACCCAACACATAATAATAATAATAATAGATTTTACTTTTAATACTTACCTAGTTATTTCGAAAGTTTTCTAATTTCTAAATTTCCCTTGGTATAAATTTGTGTTTCCAGGATGGGGGGAAAGCAATGCTTTAAGGACTTGGTTATAAACTCTATATCATAACTGTATCTGTATCCATAAGTGTTTGCAATGATAGTACTTATGGCAGTAGTTATAAAATACCATAAGTCTGTATCCATAAGGAACCAAACATTTTTACAATGTATGAGGCAGACCACTGTATGCATGTGCACTCTTGATGTAAATTGGAGAAAATATCTCTTTGATGTTGCCAGATCTACACTATAATTATATATTCATTTATTTTTTTGTTTTCTTTATGACCAATGTAACTCTTACTTTAAATTTTATATTGTTCAAAAGTAACATGAATCAGTCAAAAGTTACATTTGACCTAATCTGTTTTTTTGTTTTTGCTCAACCTAGCAATGCTGTATCACTGGCATCAATAGCAAAGCTCTAGTATTATGGCAAACACCATTGAATATTTAGGTGATGAGCTATTACTACAAGTCATACAAGAATGTCCTTTCTTATAAGACAAAAGTCATACAGACTTTTCTCTTAGAAGACAGACTCAGGATGTAGACATATCATCCTGAAGTACATTTGATGTACTAAACAAATTGGATGTTTCAGACAATGAATAAGATGCCATGTGTACATCAGGAGACAGGACATCTTGTTCATTGTCAGAGAGGACTGAGAGTTGTAATACATCCAATGATGGTACCTCATCTACATTGACAGGTGACAATGTCAGATCTATGATACCACTAGCTGATGGTATCATGTGAATAAAAGGAAAGAGAAGTAGACAGATGGAAACTGCCAATGATCTGGAGCATAATGAATGCTTTAACCACTATTCAGCCAGTTCTGGCAACTTTGCAGCAGTGACAGTCACACAAGTGATCAGATATTTGCATATTCAATTTCTACAAACATAACTGAAATAATAAAGAAAATGAATGTTACTGAAAAAAGTAATTTTAAAGTAGCCATTTTAGAGTTTTTAGGGAATTATGAATGAATTCCATGAATAATAATAAAACTGAATGGTATTCCAAAAAATGTTGTTTTATTTTATTTGGTAAACCACATTTATGGTGAATAAATTACATTTGCATACATAAACATTTCAGAATTCAACCATCACTTAAGAAAAAATGTATAAGATCTACTGGTGATCTAAAAATTACTATGAGGTTTTTTATATTTAAGATAAATATTTCTAAAATATTGGTTGAACAAAGTAAAGTGCTGATTGGTGACATTATTTTTTACAATTCATTCTACTAATTCTGTTTATATTTATTCAAATTTTATAATACATTCTGATCATGACATATATTGAATTTTCACATTTTTTTCTTTTTATATAAGATAATTTTGACATATATAAATTCAAGGTTATGTAAAACTATCAAACTGTAAAAAAGGAAACTAAGAAAGCTGTAGTAAATCAAAATATTATTATTGATATGTTGACAGCCAAACATAAACATCTGACTGGTGGTCTGTTTATATTGATGGGGTTCACTTACCATTGTTGACACTGCCTGCTTAATAATAATAAACTTCTGCTTTTTATTAATGATATAAACTCCTGTGATAATTTCCAATAATGCAACATGCCACATATTTTTGTCATTCCATTTCTATTGTGTTCTTGATCTGTCCATGTCTCGTCAGCTACTTCCAGCTTTCAACTTCTGATTGAAAGGCAACATGGCACATGTGTAGTCTAAAGATTCTCCATACTAAACTGTAAAAGTTTGATGCATCCAAACTTTTTTTTATGGAATATGGTACAGCCGTATAGATAACAAATGGAGTTTATAACCCAGCCTTTAGAGATAACTCTCTCCCTATGGAAAAAGACTTTTCAATTAGACATTCCATTGGTTTGGTCTGACTGCTAGTGGGTAATTTGAAATTAGAACTGTATTTGTAATGTTGGTAGCAAAAAGTGGTCTGGCCATGGCCAGATCAGCTGGGTCTGTTACTACCATCTTGAGATCAAATCTTTGGTCTGAAGAAATTAAAAAAAAAAAAAAAAATTTAATACAAAATATTGTCAGTTTAAAACAATTGACCAGCAAAATAAATTTAACATTAAAATATTTCAGAATTTTAAAAAGTTCAATGAAATGTTGGATTATGATACCAATGATATTTACTACACATATAAGTAATTATATACAAATTTTATACTGATTTTATATTATGTAATATTTTCTTTTTATAATTAATAAAATTAAGACTATAGAAAGATAAATTGTTTTTCTTTTTTCTGTCAATTTACTAGATTGTAAAAAATGTAAAAGAAATTATCAGTAACAGATATGAAAGGACTAAAATCTATTATAGAAGAGTTGATTGATAAATAGGTTCCCTACCATAGCATTCTGCAAACTGTTTAGATAAACTTACAACTACAATCATATAATAACCAGAAATATCTAATCTGTATATGCAGTCTTAGTTCATTGTTCTGTGTTGTTTGTTGCAGTCATGTTTAAGCTTGAATTCATCTTCTTCATTTCATAGAAAATAGTGATTAATGATTGAAATCTTAGCATTAAAAAGTTGTGTATCTATTGAAATTCACAGTGTTTTGGACATATTCTCATAGTGCAAGAAAAAGATAATTCTTTCTGCCTTTACTATGTAAATTTATACTACACTAAAAAAACACAGTAAATATGCTTAAGAATTAAAGCTACACATTGTTTCACATTCTCCTCTGGTGGCATTGAAAGGTCAATAATTCATTGGATCCTGAAATTCAACAAGCTGTTGTATGAATATGATCAAGGCTAAACCAGAAAGTTTTTTCATGTACAGAATGCAAAAATGATTGAATGTCTAAAAAAATTGTCATTCTAAAAGGTCATAAATATCAAATATCAATAAATCAATCATAAATATTTATTTTTCAACATAAAATACATGATTTTTATTACTATTTAAAACTAGTCACATTAGCTACTTCTTTCTGAACAAGTATTATAAAAAATGGAGACCTTATTTATCAATCCGCCTTCATATAACAATATCTATAATTACTATAAATTTTAGTACTGTATTAAATTTTTAAAGTATTTTAAAAAATTAACATAAATTTATTTTATATTTCAGGATCTAGTGTAAAAGATGAAAGAGAGTGAAGTTTCATTATCAGCTAAAATTTGTTGAGACATTTGTAAAATTGTTTTATTTACTAAAATAATCTCTATGTTCATTACATTTAGTAAAAGAAGAAAGAAATTTCTAAACAAAATAACAATTTTATAAACATTAAGGATGTTTATAAAATTGTTTATAATTCATGAATTTATTGTTTTAGTTAAGAATAACAAACTCATAAATGTTTTATAAGAAGTTGGAGTTAATGTTGATTATTATATTGAAATAATGTATCCATAAATTTCAGTTTGAAAATTTTTCAAAAGCATTCAAAAATATATATACAATTTTGTGAAATGAAAATTTTATTATTAATTTAGAAGACAAGTTTTACATTAAAATATTAAAAAAATTTAATATTTAGAAAATATAAATAATTTGCATTTATCACCGATTTATAAAATAATAATTAAATTTTGACACTGATAATTAAAAGAAGAAACTGGAATTTGTATTGAAAAAATCTCCCATGCATAATTATGAATTTATATATAATTTAAGAGTACTTGAAGTTTTTCATGTTTATTTTTGTTAGATATATTTATCTTACAATAAAAAATAATTTGTAAGTACAATAATTGCATTTGTCTAATTTTTTTCAGTCATATACAGAAAATAAAAATTTTATATAGACAACTTTTATATCTACAATATGTTATTTGTCAGAATAACAAAAATATTTAGTACAAGGTACAGTACATACACTTTTTGTGGGATAAATGTAAATAAACAAACATTAAATTACACATTGCTTAAAATATTGTTTATCATATGAGTAAAGTGTTATGATTAGTACTAATTGCAAATGATATTAAAAAATTATATTTAATAATAATATTTATAACTTTAAAGCAACATAAATGTCAGGATACCAGATGATTTTCCTTTTTCTCCAAATTATTTGAGTAAAGTAAAATATAACAAAATTTTTATAAATAACAACCATCCCAATTCATTATAGTAGTACTTAACCTGTTTTGAGTCATGGCCTCCTGAGGACAATTCTTCTAACTCATGGTCTCTCGTGTACAGTATACCCATCACTCTGTAACTCCTGTTCCATTGATTAAATCTGTATAGTATACTTTTTATTTCCACTGCATTTTCATTTTTTCAATTTTTTTCATATCATATATATAAAATAATATATTACCCCTGAAACAATTTTATTTAATGACAATGTCGCTTTTGTTCTAACTACCTGAGGCCATCTCACAGACCCCACTTTAAGAAGCTCTGCATTAGAGTTTCCAAGTGATCTGCTAGTGTTCAGAAATTGATGGCATACTTTGAGATTAGTTCCATGAATGTGATTTTTATTTGTTAATGGAATTAAATGACAATAGTTAATACAACAATATATTTATAACAAATTATAAATTTTATTAAAAAATAAGTTTATAATGGCTAAGATTTAATTAATACTAAAGATTTGATTTAAAATGTATAAATTGCTGACTTAGCAAATTATACAAAGAATTTAATGGCTGGATGGCTGAGCATTTAAGGTAGCAGCTTTACCGCTCTGGAGACCCAGGATTGAATCTGGACAAGTCAAAAGCCCCAGGAATTGCTTAAGGTGGTTTATCCAGATGTGTAGGGTCTTGCCCGTCACAACTCAGTTGTCTTCATTGTAGGCTTGGCCAAAACCATAATGTGCTTGCTAAAAAGGCCTTAGTGTCCATAGAGCAGAAATAATTAAAAAATAGACAAAAAACTTTTTTTTTAAATTATTGATTTGAATTCATATTATGCTTATCTTCTAAATTAGACACACTATTATCAAGATAATAGTGTGATCTAATTTGATGATTATCATATGATTTACTAATTTGAACCTGTTCAGAATAGCAAGTATTTTGGATTATCTGAAATTCTTTTTTCCAATATATTTTTAATGTTAATATGGGGTTTCTCAACATACTGTTGTTGGATGAGTCTGTGGTATTATATCAGGATGACTGACATCAGTCAGGTTTTTGAGAAATGATAAACCTGTGTAAGCAAAGGGTTTTCAACTTTTTTCTCTGAATAATTGTTTGACATATAGGAAGAAGGAGATAGGAGACTAATCTTTAAAACTTGTTATTGGAATAGAAATTAAACTTATCTTGAGGCTCATACAGAGCATGAATACATACCATGTATTCTGAGTGGTGTGAGGTAAGCACAATGGGTTGCATTTTGTGGGGGGGGGAGAGACTTAGGATTCCTCCCTACTTGGATTAACTGAAATTTTGGATCACCAAGGTTTAGATCAGTTAGATACTGATTATTGTAATCATTGTCAATGTCATTTGTCATGTAATGTGAATTTGTTTAGGTTATTAAATATTTATTCTTAACAACAATAACAAAGAAATTTCTGATTTAACACATTAAGCACCATGTGTTGCAAATATCAACACACATTATACATTGAAATCTGTGCTGTGTTAGGAGCAACATGTTAGCCATATATGTGTAATGGAAATAGAGCATGGCCTGTGGATATGGAAATTGCTCTTGGCCCAGTAAATATTTCATTAAAAAAATTTTTTAATGAAATAATGCTAATAAAAATTTAATTTTTTCCTCTGAAATATGAGAAACTAGGAGATGAACTGTTGCTTCTGCAAACAGTAACAATAGCAAAGATTAAGATTATTAGATTATAGCCAATCTTACCTGGGTGCAAGAATTAGTTCCCCCTCTTCTGAGACTTAAAGAATTTTTAGATGGATCTAAAAATATGTTTGATTTCCTGCAAAAAACGCATCTAAAATAGTACAGTAGAAGCAGAGTTCTTCAGGATAATCATTAACTCTCTTCCCCTGCAGGAGGGAGAATTTCCAAAAATCCCTTCTTAGTATGCATTCTCATGATGTAACCTAACTGTATACCAAATTTCAAGTTTCAATTCCTAATTGTTTGGGCTCTTCGCTTATTATTATTATTATCAACCCATCTCGATTATATATAGACTAGTAAAATGCAAACCTCAATATACAGCCCCAACAATAAATTAAAAATGTTAAATATATAATTATAAAAAATTTTTAATTTAATTCATTATCTTGTTACAATGCCAAATGCAGAAAAAAAAATGATTTTTCCTGTTTTCTATTTCCGTGGCCTATGTTAATGTAATATATTTGATGGCTTAAGAAGACTTAAGAAATTAATATTCTTAAAGTTAAAGAACATTTTCAAAACTAAAACAAAAAATTTAATTACATTATATTTAAAAATATAATTAAATTTTTGTTTTAGTCTTGAAAATGTTCTTTAACTTTAAGAATATTAAAGTTTCTGCTGGTTGATGTTAGTCACAGAATATAAATTCTATAGGAAGCCACGGAACCACCGTCAAGGTCTCACCCTCCTCCGTGGGTTTTTCGTTTGCCCAGAAACCCCGTAAAGACTAGGCAGAATCGCCATTATGGGAAAAACTGGAATCACCACATTTACAAATACAAATATTGTTGAGATATGCAAAATCATCTTTGAAATTCTGTATTCATACATTTAGAATGTTATGGAACTGGAATTGGTACACCATATCCAAGTGAGGAAAACAGTAAAGTTTTATCATTGGTGGCACAACAATGCTGAAGCACTATCCAATTGAAATTAAAAATTAATTCTGTACATTGTTTGCAATTTATAAGAGATAAGACAGGCAAATATATCCAATCAAATGGTATTTTCTTCTATAATCAAGTATTGAGATCTTCCAGTGCAATTTGCAAATCCAATTTTCCACAAAGTTTTCAATCAGCAATTCTAAAACACTAAAATGACAATCATGCTGTGTCTTTGAAGCATTTTCGATTGATTCGTCACCTGATATATAAATCGAAATTATAAATAATCAATCATTGAATGTTAAAAAATAAAAAAAAACTTCCCTTTTGGATCTCTTGACCTGAAAATTGAAAAATTCTAAAATTAATAATAAGTTTTTTGAATATTGAAGATGGATTTACACTTATCTTTTAATTGAGATCCTTTCACTTATATAAAACTTTACACTTTCAAATGAAAGTAATCAAAAGAAGAAATGGGTTGTGATGGATAGAAAAAATGCATTCTTCACAATGAAAAATAACAAACAGAGAGTAATTAATTGTTACTTTGGCTTAAATTGAGAACTATTGTTTCGATTTTAATTATTTTCTTTTGAGATAATTTAAATACGATGCGAAACTTATATTAATTATTAGAATTTTAATCTAAATATCCTTAGAAATTTAACAGATTTATTATGATTATTATTATTATTATTTATTCAGTAAATGAAAATTTTATTGAAACTAAATAAGTAAAAAATTTTCATATTTTTAATAAAATGTTCGTCGGCATGATAAAAAAATGATGAATAACCTGGAGGACCGCATTTCAGGAAAGATTTTGATATGAGGTCTCAGAGGGCTTTGCAACGTACTTTTATTTTTTTATTTTCTATCTCGTACCATTATGAAACACATTCGTGACGAAGAGCGTGCAAACTAAAGTTATTTTAGAAATTCATATTTAATATTTTCAGAATAAGATCATGTTATGATATATAAAAATATATTTTTTTTAATTTAACCCCTGTACATCATACTTTCCTTGTTAACAGTAGAGTCGTGCCGGCCATCTAACTAACTCCTTTCAGGGAAAACTTTTTGAATTGAAATAACGTAACTTCCAGCTTGTGCCGGAAGTTCGTATATAGTTAATCGGGACCTCCTGCCTCTACGATTTCCATATCTGGTTTCAACTTTCATCTGTCTAACTTCGTTCTCGAGCTTTAGGAAGGACAAACAGACGGTTGCAGTGGGAATTTATGGGTCCATAATTATTAATCCATAATTATAATAAACTCTAAGATGATACTGAGTAGCTACTCTACATAAAATACTTAGCTTAAAATCGTCACGTCACTGTTTTCCATTACGAAACGAAAAAAAAAAAAAAAAAAAAAAAAA
>NW_019384755.1:852294-858836 GCF_000671375.1 Centruroides sculpturatus | reverse complement strand
ATAAAAGTTATTATCTTTCTTGCTTGCAACGAGCTCGTCCATTATTTCATAAAATCTCCGTTTCATACTCATCTTGATTCATAAATAACTTTTAGACAACGAAATCTCAAACAAGATTAGAATTAACGTGCGTGTTCTAACGTGTCAAACGATGAAATGTGGCGAGCGAAGGCGGTGACTATTTTTTCAACATTTACCATGTCTCTGAGGTAAAACCTTAGATATACCGAGTAAATGCTGGTAAAAGTTCGAAATTAGCGATGATCGCAGAACATTTCGGACTTTTACCACAAAGATTTGGTAAATCTTAGGTTTTACTGGAAGATCTTAGGATTTATCATAGTTCGAGCATTTACAGTAACATATATTTAATATATATATATATATTTAAATATATACAACTCTTTCCGCCTTGTGGGCACTAAGTCGTTTTAGCAAGCCTGTTATGGTTTCGGGTTGGCCTACAATGGGCGGCTGGGTGATGGCGGCCATCACCCAGCCGCCAGATGAACCACCATCCGAAAAATTCCCGAACCAGTCTGGAATTGATCCCGTATTTTCCAAAGCGGTAGGCGTTAACCGTTTGGCCATCCAGCTGTCAAATATAAAAACTTTGAAAATTATTATAATACAGTATTGATTTATAATTGATGAATTATATATTTTATAAAATGTATATAAAAGCAAATTTTATTGAAATGTTCAAAATTATTTCACGTTTCAATATTCAGAACTGAATCTATTGTTTTTTGAAAATGAATTTCAAAGAAAAGAAAAATGTTTTAAAATTTATAAGAAAGTAAAAAATTTTTGCAAAGATTGTAATAAAATTTATTCGTATAAATAAATCGTAAAAATAAAATAAAATCAACAAACAATTTTGAAAAATTTCATTTTGAAATTATTTTATATTTGTATAAAAATGGCGCCACAGTAGTGAATGAAATTCAAAATGGCGTGCAATGTGCATTTCTTAGCGTGGTATTAGTGTATAGAATAGGTGTGTAGTCGAGTTTAAATCATTGAAATTTTATTATTATTTTATTAGACTGGTTATTTTATTTAATGCTACCGACAGTTTAAATAATGCACAATGTCAACCATGGATCAAGATGAAGAATGTGTATCAAGCATGACTTTACTGTCCATGGGTTTTTCGGATATTAATGAAATCAAAAGAGCTTTGAGAATTAGCAAAGGGGATATTAACGAAGCAGTAGCGATATTAACAAATGAAAGATCGCATGATGATGACATTGAAATGAAAGATAGCCAGATCCAAACATCATCTGACGAGGTGAGTATTGTGCATATAAAATGTAAACAAGCATGTAGGTGTAATAAAAATGCAAGATATTTATATATACATTTTTTAAATACAATAAATGACAAGCAATAAATATATATTTATATGATATATAATTATGTTTTGTATGCTTTCCAGATATAATTTTAACTTTTAAAATTAAAAAGGCTTTAGTTGAAAAGTATATGAATATATATGAATAAATTATATTACAGCTCTCAACGTCTAACTTAACTATTGAAGCCATCATTATTTATACTCATGTAATTGTTAAAATTATATCTAGCATGGAAACTAAATTTAAAAAAAATGAGGAAGTAAAAATTTAAGAATCTTTTAGATATATAATTAAGAAATATAGAATTTTATGTAAGAAATTATTTGATTTCAATGAGATATTACAGGTAAAGAAAAAGTTTTTCTTCGTATGAGACTATTTGATTTGTAGAAAAAGAAAACAATTTGTTTTGTATATTGTTATATTTAGAATGTATAACTGTTGTGATCAATGCATAAGGAAGAACAAAGAAAAACTTCCAATTGGCAAATTACCAATATTTAGTGAGCAATGAAAACAAGAATCAGCTGTGATAAATCATCATAAATTTGAAATGACTATATACTATATAAATAATACAAAATTACTGTTTTGTCATAAATTCAAAGAACAATATAAAAAATAATAGATTGCTTAATATTTTAATTGCATTTTTATGATGACAATTTTGGGCATAATTATTAAAAATCTTGCTTTTCATTTAAAAACTTGAACAGTTGAAATTAACTGCCGACTCTGGAGGCAATTAAGTATCAGCAGTTATTTACAGTTATATTATTAATATTAAATAGAACCTTTATATTTAATATAAATATTAATGAATCTTGAACAAATTGACATCAAATATATAAGAATCTTTAGTCACCTCCAGCATCAAAAGTGTTAAATATAAAAGTTTATACAGCCTTCTAAATCTATGCTTGTTTGTTCGAATTGTTGAGGAATTCTATATTATAATAGTAACAATTACTCACAAATATTGAATGAATTATTCTTTTGTAACATACAACTATTAACCTTAATTTTAAAACCAGCAAGCTTTAATTTAAATGTTTTTGATCTAATAGTAATAATATTTAAGAAAAAATGAAGTGTAATATGTCAGTAGAAATCTGTAAAAAGTTCAGATTGAATTCAGATATGAATTTATTTTGTGTATATTAGAATATAAAAAGGAACAATTTTTTTCTTTGGGAATAAGCACAAAATTGTTAAGTAGAACTTATCACACAGGAATACAATTAGATGAATAAAATAAACTTTATTTAGTGCAATGGAATGGATATGCATTTCAGACTGTTTGCTTCAGTCCATATATATTTGTTAAAACTTAAATGATATTTACATGTGACTGCTGAAGTAACGAAGGATTTAAAACAAGATAAAAAAAAGGAGTAAACTAGTAAATGTGTAAAACTTGCTAAAAATGTAGAAAAACACATAAAACCTTAAAATGAATAAAACAACTAAAAACAATTTTTTTATTTATATCTACAGTGGAATTTCATTATTATAAAGCTTATAATTAATGAACTTTTCAGAATAACAAACATTTAGATTTTCTCTGATCCAACCTCCATAAGAACCCATAAAATTTTTCAGTAAGTTGTATGAACATATTTAAAAGAAACTTAGTTTAATGTTCCATTTCTGTCAGTCAATAGTAATAGAATTCCTTTGGTTTTCACTTTGAAGGTTTTGTTACAACTTCTTTCTCTCTTCTTTGCTATTGTCCTCCAACTGTACCCAAAGGAGAACCAGGAAGTAACTAATGAGTTGCAGGTGTACTAATCTCAACAACAGCCACAAGCTATTTATACCTCTATTTGGAGATGTGAATTAAATTGTTAACTTCAGAACTAAACTACTTTATTTACATGAAATAATAAAAATGATAATAGTAGTATATATATGTACTACTAATATTTATATTAATGTGTTATATATAAAACACGTTTTTTTTATATGTGGACTTTATATTTAATTATTTGCTCAATAAATAATTTATATTCATTTTTCATTTTAAGAAAATTTTAGTTTAAACAGATTTTTGATGCTCCTTTAAATATGTTATAATGAGAACAAAACTTTAGTTTTAAGTCAATGTCAAGAAGAATTGTGGTGTGCTAAATTGCTATTAAGTACACATCCCACTCCTATTAATGCTTGATTTCTCAATCTCTCTGAATTTGCAAAGACATTGCCTCTTGTAAGACCACCAAACATTGTATTGCAATTATTACTTCCAAATTTCATTTATTTGGAATATCTAGATTGTTCAATGTCTCACTGACAAAGGCTGCCATAGTTTCTCACTGGTTTGTGACCAAAATATGTGTTACTGGACTGTAAGTAATACATTCTGCTTCTCATTCTTCTAGGATGAAAATCTGGTATTTTTCTGATAGTTTGTAAATTTTCATTGTTTTCTTTGAAATATTTATTAATCATCTAGAACAATTACAATTAAAAATTAATATCATCATTAAAAATATACATGTAACTTTAAATTTTGTTCTTGACACTTTACTAAACANTTAATATTCTTAAAGTTAAAGAACATTTTCAAAACTAAAACAAAAAATTTAATTACATTATATTTAAAAATATAATTAAATTTTTGTTTTAGTCTTGAAAATGTTCTTTAACTTTAAGAATATTAAAGTTTCTGCTGGTTGATGTTAGTCACAGAATATAAATTCTATAGGAAGCCACGGAACCACCGTCAAGGTCTCACCCTCCTCCGTGGGTTTTTCGTTTGCCCAGAAACCCCGTAAAGACTAGGCAGAATCGCCATTATGGGAAAAACTGGAATCACCACATTTACAAATACAAATATTGTTGAGATATGCAAAATCATCTTTGAAATTCTGTATTCATACATTTAGAATGTTATGGAACTGGAATTGGTACACCATATCCAAGTGAGGAAAACAGTAAAGTTTTATCATTGGTGGCACAACAATGCTGAAGCACTATCCAATTGAAATTAAAAATTAATTCTGTACATTGTTTGCAATTTATAAGAGATAAGACAGGCAAATATATCCAATCAAATGGTATTTTCTTCTATAATCAAGTATTGAGATCTTCCAGTGCAATTTGCAAATCCAATTTTCCACAAAGTTTTCAATCAGCAATTCTAAAACACTAAAATGACAATCATGCTGTGTCTTTGAAGCATTTTCGATTGATTCGTCACCTGATATATAAATCGAAATTATAAATAATCAATCATTGAATGTTAAAAAATAAAAAAAAACTTCCCTTTTGGATCTCTTGACCTGAAAATTGAAAAATTCTAAAATTAATAATAAGTTTTTTGAATATTGAAGATGGATTTACACTTATCTTTTAATTGAGATCCTTTCACTTATATAAAACTTTACACTTTCAAATGAAAGTAATCAAAAGAAGAAATGGGTTGTGATGGATAGAAAAAATGCATTCTTCACAATGAAAAATAACAAACAGAGAGTAATTAATTGTTACTTTGGCTTAAATTGAGAACTATTGTTTCGATTTTAATTATTTTCTTTTGAGATAATTTAAATACGATGCGAAACTTATATTAATTATTAGAATTTTAATCTTAGTGTAGAATTTTAGCCCCTTATTTTGTCTGTGTAACATAGAAACTGCAAAATTTGGCATTTACAATCATCCCACAATAATTAATTGTTACTTTGGCTTAAATTGAGAAATATTGTTTCGATTTTAATTAATTTCTTTTGAGATAATTTAAATACGATGCGAAACTTATATTAATTATTAGAATTTTAATCTAAATATCCTTAGAAATTTAACAGATTTATTATGATTATTATTATTATTATTTATTCAGTAAATGAAAATTTTATTGAAACTAAATAAGTAAAAAATTTTCATATTTTTAATAAAATGTTCGTCGGCATGATAAAAAAATGATGAATAACCTGGAGGACCGCATTTCAGGAAAGATTTTGATATGAGGTCTCAGAGGGCTTTGCAACGTACTTTTATTTTTTTATTTTCTATCTCGTACCATTATGAAACACATTCGTGACGAAGAGCGTGCAAACTAAAGTTATTTTAGAAATTCATATTTAATATTTTCAGAATAAGATCATGTTATGATATATAAAAATATATTTTTTTTAATTTAACCCCTGTACATCATACTTTCCTTGTTAACAGTAGAGTCGTGCCGGCCATCTAACTAACTCCTTTCAGGGAAAACTTTTTGAATTGAAATAACGTAACTTCCAGCTTGTGCCGGAAGTTCGTATATAGTTAATCGGGACCTCCTGCCTCTACGATTTCCATATCTGGTTTCAACTTTCATCTGTCTAACTTCGTTCTCGAGCTTTAGGAAGGACAAACAGACGGTTGCAGTGGGAATTTATGGGTCCATAATTATTAATCCATAATTATAATAAACTCTAAGATGATACTGAGTAGCTACTCTACATAAAATACTTAGCTTAAAATCGTCACGTCACTGTTTTCCATTACGAAACGAAAAAAAAAAAAAAAAAAAAAAAAAAAACGATGGACCGGAAATCGATAAATCGTCAGGAAGAGGCCGGATGATCGAGCGGTTAAGGTGGCGGCCTACCGCTCTGGGGATCCGGGATTGCATCCGGATGGGTCGAAAAATCTCCAGAAATTTTCGGGGTGGTCCGACCGCATATGTCGTCCCTCACCACTCGCCCGCCTTTTTGTGGGCCTGGCCGAACCCATAATGGACTTGCAAAACGAGGCTATCTTAGTACCCACAGGGCGGAAAGAGTTAACCCTTTCTGACTCATTTTCAACAATGCTTTCTTCCTTGTCCTGTTCGATTGCATTTTCCGACATCATTATTTTATTCATATTGTCATGCGAATGCAACAACTTCTCCAAAGCCCTGGTCACACTATGCGATTTCTAGCCGCGCAGGTGACTGCAACTGCAACAAGCGCGAGTCGCGCGCGTCTTCTCGTGGTCACACATTGTTCGTTGACGTTGCAACTCGGAAACACGTGGCCCTATAATAAACCAATAAAATTACAGTAGCTTGTTTTTGACTACTTTCATGAGTTTGCCGATATTTTACGTTCTACTTCAGAGTATTTACGGAATTTTAGCCACTTTTCTTATTAAAATAGCAAGCAGTTCCTTTTCTGGAATGAATAAAAGAAAAAAGGCGATTATTTT
>NW_019384755.1:835707-850623 GCF_000671375.1 Centruroides sculpturatus | reverse complement strand
ATAAAAGTTATTATCTTTCTTGCTTGCAACGAGCTCGTCCATTATTTCATAAAATCTCCGTTTCATACTCATCTTGATTCATAAATAACTTTTAGACAACGAAATCTCAAACAAGATTAGAATTAACGTGCGTGTTCTAACGTGTCAAACGATGAAATGTGGCGAGCGAAGGCGGTGACTATTTTTTCAACATTTACCATGTCTCTGAGGTAAAACCTTAGATATACCGAGTAAATGCTGGTAAAAGTTCGAAATTAGCGATGATCGCAGAACATTTCGGACTTTTACCACAAAGATTTGGTAAATCTTAGGTTTTACTGGAAGATCTTAGGATTTATCATAGTTCGAGCATTTACAGTAACATATATTTAATATATATATATATATTTAAATATATACAACTCTTTCCGCCTTGTGGGCACTAAGTCGTTTTAGCAAGCCTGTTATGGTTTCGGGTTGGCCTACAATGGGCGGCTGGGTGATGGCGGCCATCACCCAGCCGCCAGATGAACCACCATCCGAAAAATTCCCGAACCAGTCTGGAATTGATCCCGTATTTTCCAAAGCGGTAGGCGTTAACCGTTTGGCCATCCAGCTGTCAAATATAAAAACTTTGAAAATTATTATAATACAGTATTGATTTATAATTGATGAATTATATATTTTATAAAATGTATATAAAAGCAAATTTTATTGAAATGTTCAAAATTATTTCACGTTTCAATATTCAGAACTGAATCTATTGTTTTTTGAAAATGAATTTCAAAGAAAAGAAAAATGTTTTAAAATTTATAAGAAAGTAAAAAATTTTTGCAAAGATTGTAATAAAATTTATTCGTATAAATAAATCGTAAAAATAAAATAAAATCAACAAACAATTTTGAAAAATTTCATTTTGAAATTATTTTATATTTGTATAAAAATGGCGCCACAGTAGTGAATGAAATTCAAAATGGCGTGCAATGTGCATTTCTTAGCGTGGTATTAGTGTATAGAATAGGTGTGTAGTCGAGTTTAAATCATTGAAATTTTATTATTATTTTATTAGACTGGTTATTTTATTTAATGCTACCGACAGTTTAAATAATGCACAATGTCAACCATGGATCAAGATGAAGAATGTGTATCAAGCATGACTTTACTGTCCATGGGTTTTTCGGATATTAATGAAATCAAAAGAGCTTTGAGAATTAGCAAAGGGGATATTAACGAAGCAGTAGCGATATTAACAAATGAAAGATCGCATGATGATGACATTGAAATGAAAGATAGCCAGATCCAAACATCATCTGACGAGGTGAGTATTGTGCATATAAAATGTAAACAAGCATGTAGGTGTAATAAAAATGCAAGATATTTATATATACATTTTTTAAATACAATAAATGACAAGCAATAAATATATATTTATATGATATATAATTATGTTTTGTATGCTTTCCAGATATAATTTTAACTTTTAAAATTAAAAAGGCTTTAGTTGAAAAGTATATGAATATATATGAATAAATTATATTACAGCTCTCAACGTCTAACTTAACTATTGAAGCCATCATTATTTATACTCATGTAATTGTTAAAATTATATCTAGCATGGAAACTAAATTAAAAAAAAATGAGGAAGTAAAAATTTAAGAATCTTTTAGATATATAATTAAGAAATACAGAATTTTATGTAAGAAATTATTTGATTTCAATGAGATATTACAGGTAAAGAAAAAGTTTTTCTTCGTATGAGACTATTTGATTTGTAGAAAAAGAAAACAATTTGTTTTGTATATTGTTATATTTAGAATGTATAACTGTTGTGATCAATGCATAAGGAAGAACAAAGAAAAACTTCCAATTGGCAAATTACCAATATTTAGTGAGCAATGAAAACAAGAATCAGCTGTGATAAATCATCATAAATTTGAAATGACTATATACTATATAAATAATACAAAATTACTGTTTTGTCATAAATTCAAAGAACAATATAAAAAATAATAGATTGCTTAATATTTTAATTGCATTTTTATGATGACAATTTTGGGCATAATTATTAAAAATCTTGCTTTTCATTTAAAAACTTGAACAGTTGAAATTAACTGCCGACTCTGGAGGCAATTAAGTATCAGCAGTTATTTACAGTTATATTATTAATATTAAATAGAACCTTTATATTTAATATAAATATTAATGAATCTTGAACAAATTGACATCAAATATATAAGAATCTTTAGTCACCTCCAGCATCAAAAGTGTTAAATATAAAAGTTTATACAGCCTTCTAAATCTATGCTTGTTTGTTCGAATTGTTGAGGAATTCTATATTATAATAGTAACAATTACTCACAAATATTGAATGAATTATTCTTTTGTAACATACAACTATTAACCTTAATTTTAAAACCAGCAAGCTTTAATTTAAATGTTTTTGATCTAATAGTAATAATATTTAAGAAAAAATGAAGTGTAATATGTCAGTAGAAATCTGTAAAAAGTTCAGATTGAATTCAGATATGAATTTATTTTGTGTATATTAGAATATAAAAAGGAACAATTTTTTTCTTTGGGAATAAGCACAAAATTGTTAAGTAGAACTTATCACACAGGAATACAATTAGATGAATAAAATAAACTTTATTTAGTGCAATGGAATGGATATGCATTTCAGACTGTTTGCTTCAGTCCATATATATTTGTTAAAACTTAAATGATATTTACATGTGACTGCTGAAGTAACGAAGGATTTAAAACAAGATAAAAAAAAGGAGTAAACTAGTAAATGTGTAAAACTTGCTAAAAATGTAGAAAAACACATAAAACCTTAAAATGAATAAAACAACTAAAAACAATTTTTTTATTTATATCTACAGTGGAATTTCATTATTATAAAGCTTATAATTAATGAACTTTTCAGAATAACAAACATTTAGATTTTCTCTGATCCAACCTCCATAAGAACCCATAAAATTTTTCAGTAAGTTGTATGAACATATTTAAAAGAAACTTAGTTTAATGTTCCATTTCTGTCAGTCAATAGTAATAGAATTCCTTTGGTTTTCACTTTGAAGGTTTTGTTACAACTTCTTTCTCTCTTCTTTGCTATTGTCCTCCAACTGTACCCAAAGGAGAACCAGGAAGTAACTAATGAGTTGCAGGTGTACTAATCTCAACAACAGCCACAAGCTATTTATACCTCTATTTGGAGATGTGAATTAAATTGTTAACTTCAGAACTAAACTACTTTATTTACATGAAATAATAAAAATGATAATAGTAGTATATATATGTACTACTAATATTTATATTAATGTGTTATATATAAAACACGTTTTTTTTATATGTGGACTTTATATTTAATTATTTGCTCAATAAATAATTTATATTCATTTTTCATTTTAAGAAAATTTTAGTTTAAACAGATTTTTGATGCTCCTTTAAATATGTTATAATGAGAACAAAACTTTAGTTTTAAGTCAATGTCAAGAAGAATTGTGGTGTGCTAAATTGCTATTAAGTACACATCCCACTCCTATTAATGCTTGATTTCTCAATCTCTCTGAATTTGCAAAGACATTGCCTCTTGTAAGACCACCAAACATTGTATTGCAATTATTACTTCCAAATTTCATTTATTTGGAATATCTAGATTGTTCAATGTCTCACTGACAAAGGCTGCCATAGTTTCTCACTGGTTTGTGACCAAAATATGTGTTACTGGACTGTAAGTAATACATTCTGCTTCTCATTCTTCTAGGATGAAAATCTGGTATTTTTCTGATAGTTTGTAAATTTTCATTGTTTTCTTTGAAATATTTATTAATCATCTAGAACAATTACAATTAAAAATTAATATCATCATTAAAAATATACATGTAACTTTAAATTTTGTTCTTGACACTTTACTAAACAATGATTGATGTTTTTCTGATTCCTTAAACAATTATTATCTCTTTATTTATTATATTGTAATGAATAAAATTTTATTTTTACTTACACTTAGAGATTTGGGCACTTTATTCACAGTGTAGGTGTATCTATTAACTTGAAACTTTAATCACTATTTTACAAACAGTTTATCCCATTTGGTATTGTTTTTGTGTTATTAGAGAGGTTGAGGCGCACGTTTTAAACGTGTAAACGTGTACGTCTGACGTTCGGCGCCGCTTTCCTGTAAGCCTAAAAGTTTGACAATGGTGTTTGGACAGTCGGTGGAATCACGCTCGACATTTCAAACACCATCGTCAAACTTTTAGGCTTACGGGAAAGCGGCGCCGAACGTCACATGTACACGTTTACACGTTTAAAACGTGCGCCTCAACCTCTCTATTTTCTTATTGATTTATGTTTAAAAGTTTGAAAGTTTAAATTTTATTGTTTTAAATTTTGAACGTTGGTTATATGTTCAATTCATTAATTTGAATTTGATATATTTTGTAACTGAGGAAGACCTACGAATTGATCAAAAATGTTTTTAATATATTATGTTTCATACTAGTGTACTTTTCTGGTAGGTGGATTTATCACACTGGTCCAGTTGATAAGTCTGCCTACAGGAAAAGTGCACTAGCACGAAACATAATAAATAAGTAAATGTAAAGTTAAATGTTCATTTTTTTAGAAGTGTTGAACACGAGATTGTGTTATTAACCAATCACATGGCTTCTTTTCCACCTTTATTTAGTTGATACGGTATCAAAGCCCGAAACATGTAAATGATACTGTATCAACTAAATAAAGGTGGAAAAGAAGCCATGTGATTGGTTAATAACACGATCTCGTGTTCAATACTTCTAATGTAAAGTTTAAGTCAAATAAGTCATAATAATCCATGAAAACCTTTCTGTACAAGTGTTTTGTTCTTAACTACTCCACAAACACTTTTGACCTCCACTGAAGTCTGCTTCAGGTGGTGACTACTGGAATACCAGACTAATTAGACAAGCGTTCCAAACTGATCACATCCGACATCTGGAGGCCTGGGAGATTCATAAAGCTAACTGTTGGGGCACCTGCATCAACAATAAAGATGGTGAAACAATCGCGCAGGTGTGGAGGTATTTGTTCAAGGAATTCGAACAGGGACAGTCGGAGGGGTGAAACCCGACGTGCACGATTATTTACATCTCTGGCGACATCGTTATGATGGTCAGGAAGAAACACGGTCAGTCACCACCTGAAGCAGACCTCGGTGGAGGTTGAAAGCGTTTATGGAGTAGTTAAGAACATAACACTTGTACAGAAAGGTTTTCGTGGATTATTATTACTCAACAAAGTGTTAAGTTGTTGGAAATTGTTTTGTGTTACAAATAAGTCATAACATAATATTTAAGTCCGCAGTATGAATTTATAAAATTATATGAAAACCACAAACAAATATTTATTTACAGTAAGATTTGGCTAACAACTCTCAAACAACAGCCAATTTCTGGAGGAGGAGTGTCACATCATTTTTCATTAGAACTGTTGAATCTCTTTAATTCATTCAGATACTTTTCTAGGCTACAGATGTAGGCAGACTTATCACACTGGTCCAGTGTGATAAGTTCGCCTACAGGAAAAGTGCGTTAGCATGAAACAATAAATAAGTCAATGGACAAAAAGTGATTTGGATAATACAATCAAGATAATGTTTTTAATATATTGAACTCTTTACTGGATATCAATATGATAATATTTATAATATTTTTACTATCTTCCATCCAGTTTAAGCAGACATTACTTTCCAATATTTCTTTCCGTAACTGCACTATCAAAATAGCAGAAATGAACCAAAAGGTTCAGAATAAGTGACGGATTAAACATATGGAAACATGACATCTTCATAAAAATGTGCCAAGCTTCTGCATGTTTAATCTGTTGGCAGTAAATTATAGAGAATAGGATGAATTATAGGGGGCAGGCAGTATATTATAGAGAAAACACTGGTTTCATCAGCCTTGAAATTATTGATAAATAAAACTTAAAGGTGAGCTATGTAAGAGGACAATGAAGGATGGACAGTAGTTATATTGCACAGTAGTGATTAATTCAGCAGATACTGGAGTAAAAATATGGAAAGTATTAGTGTTTTTATGTATGGTTTATTTTACTCCGAATAAAATATATTTTTTATATATATTGTTTTTTGTAACATATTCTATGAAAAACAACAACACACCACACATGATATGCACCCTGAATCAATAACCAGTGTGCACAGAGGAGATGGTTTTGTTGATGGCCTGGAAAGTTTTGATTGACAATATAGTTTAACCATTTGTGGAGTCTCAGTTGGGCAACTGAATACACATTCATAACTTGAATTTTTAAATTTTTGTACTTGTAATTTGAACATTTGTTTGAATTTTTATATTCCAAAAAAAGCTTTTATGATGTTCCATTGGGTAATGGTTATAACACCTGAAGAAGAACTCTGATGGAGTTTGAAAACGTTTGTGTTAGTTTTTTGTTTGGTTTTTCTGTGCACACTGGTTATCAGTTCTGGGTACGTTGTTATTGTATGGTATTGCATGCAATATATAAAAAATGCTGAAATATGCATTTTTTAAAATTTTCTCTTATTTCAATACTGGATTGTTGTAAAACCATTTTTAGAATATGGGCAGCTTTGTTTTTTCTTGTTAAATTATATAATGTATGTATTTTCTGATGAAGGTCAATAAAAAGGATAAAAAATGTTTGATTAGTAAATATTTTACTGCATAATTTATGGTTTCATGTTTGTTGGATAGCCAACTTTTGAATTCTAAATTTAAGACTATGCTGTTATCAGTAGAGAAAAATACTGCCAAATTGAAGGAAATAGTCCAATCACAGGAAATCAGACAAAATGGAATTTACAAAAATGTATAGACAGTAATTTGTATCTGATTATGAGGCAAAGATGTTCAACCTTTAAATAGTTTGCTGGTTAAGCTTGAACTTTTTTTGGCCCTTTTTTTGCCTTGTAATCAGATTAAAGCATCAGTTTGTGAAATATACAGTAATATTTACTGCAAAATGAGGATGTATTTGAATAAATGAGGACTTATAGTAACAGTAATCAATAAGTTTGACTGATTGTTTATCAAAAATGATTTTGAAATCTCATTTTTTGTTTGATGGACTTTAAATATACTCATATAATAATAATGATGATAATAAACAAGTACACTCCATTCCCTCTAGAAATAAGACAGGTATGGAGGATGGATAAGGTATTTATATTGTATCTGTTGTCTTCTCTTCTACTGGTGTCAAACCACAAACACTACACAAACGACTAGAAACATTAAACCATAATAATAATAATAATAATAATGTGACTAGAAGGTTGACACCTCTTTGATGCCTCGTCAGGACTGACACCATCATGTCTTATTTGACACGAAAGCCGTGATGGCGAGTTGTTTTGTTTTTAAAAGCAAGTCATGCGAGCGGCTGCATGTGTGGATGATTGGATCTGGAGGGATACTGTGAGACAGTGGATTGGAAGTGACTCACTCGGATTCCAGCTAAACAAACAAATAACTGTTTATTTGTAAAAAGAGCAAAAAAAAGGTTTTGATATGTATTATACTAGGTTGAAATGACAATATACCTTACGTGATTACGAGAGAGAGAGAGTACACTTGAGCACACAGGCATAAATACCTTATAGAGGATCTTGTAGAGGATGGAGATCTTATGCTTGCTGGTTGGGTTGAAAAGAGGAAAGTTCTAGATGATAGTTCTTATTCTGGAGGTCAACAGTAGATAATAATATGGCCACAGGTGAGAAGGATGATGTACCTGTAGAGGAAATTGCCGATGTATCCGACAATATAGTAAAACGATGTATCTGAATTTGGAATATTGGAGGCAAAGGAAAACAAGTGGCATGGTTGAGGAACTGGCGACAACTATAGTTATTGAGGGACTTCTTGTGTCATGGAGAAATTGGCGATGACCTTTACCTTTGGAGAACTGGTGATGACTTTTACTTTTTGAGGAACTGGCAATGACTGACTCAACTGGCTGCTAGTTGTCATATAAAAATGACGAAATTGGGACAGCAGGTCAGAAGTTTGTGAGAAAGTGTCTTTATCAATGCTGAGAACTAAAAGGAAGATATACTCCAAATACACTAGACATCACATTCATTGACAAACACAATAAAATCACATATATTATAAAAATATCCATTCCAAACACTCACAATATACAAAACACATGCACTGAAAAAATTAGCAAGTACACAGAACTTGCCCAAAAAATAAGGCATCTGTGGAGAATGGAAAGGGTACTTATTGTACCTGTCGTTCTTCCTGTACAGGTGTGATACCACACACACTACACAAAAGCCTGGGAACATTACAATTGAATAGAAATGCATACAACACATTACAGAAAGCCACTAACTATATTGAATACATGCCATATTGTTCGGAATTCCTGAATACAGACACACACACTTTGACACACTTATTTAATTTTAGTTTAGTTTTGGTTTTGGTGAAACATCTGTAATATCGAGAATTTCTTTAAACACTTTTTCTTCATTTGATTCTGGAAACTTTTTCTTCATCTTAGAAATGGTGATACAACTGGAACAAAATATCTTACTTCCCTTTATGGATCACATTATTTTGTATGCTAGATATGTTGATGACATACTGATTATTTGGCATAGCCAAATGATCTAATGAGCTTCTTATAGAGTTTCAAGAACAATGTATATGGCCTCTATCTGCAGATGAACAGCAAAATTACTTTCAGGTGCACTTCCTGGACCTAATAATTACAGTATAACATGGACAGCTGATAATGAAAGTATATTATAAAGGCACCTACTGTCCATTTTTTATCCCTGCACAATCTCATGAACTTTTTTTTTACAAGAAGGTCTCCTGTAGAACTCTTAATTAGAAGAGCCTTTGTGCATTGTTGTTATTCCTCATCACAAGATAGGGAAGACAAGTTACATTACATTGTAGCATTAGCCAAATAGCATGGCTATTTCATGGCCCTAATTAGGTGCTTATACTACAACAACAACCTAGATAACAGATGCATCACAATGATGGGTATGTGGTCATTTTCTATAACAAGACCCTATCCAACATCTGCAGAGAGATTGCACAGTCCACTAAACTCAAGATAGTGTATAGGAGAAGCCTTACAGTTTTCTCATTGATGAGGAATGATGAGGATCCAACTGAGAGTTGCTACTTGTCAGGTACTCCACTCTTCTGATTCATCCCATCTTAAATATCTAAAATGCAATGAAATCTACAAGGTGTTTAAGAAATGTATTGCTATCAATTATAAAGAGTTCTCTTAGGCTTGACAGGCACTCTATGAGCTCACATAGTTCTTCTTAATAATAATTTTTATTTTTGCAAATTATTACATGTAAATAACTTATTCCCTATTTGTGGCTGCTGAACTGTGCATACAAACGTTTCCAATTACTGAAAGTTTCGATTTATATTATGTTCTGTTTTTTAAAATGAGTGTTCCATTTTGCATTTCATATACAGGATAATCTCATTTTGACGGATTGCTCAGGCCACCAAAAATCATTTATTCTTTTGAAAATCTATTATATCGTAAACAAAAGATTTCCTGCACATCCAGGAAATTATTTGTTGTTTGAAATATTTCTGTTTTTTAACTTCTATAGGCCTACTTGAAATTATTCAGTCTCTTGACATCTCTATTCATTATTCTATAGAAACACATATGTTTGTAACATGTATAATATGCCATACATGTGTACGACAAAGCTGACAAAAACTGTACATACTGTAAGCACAAAAAAAGGAAATTACATATGCTCTAGCACTTTGCTTGACTTCACAGTTTGTTAAAAAAAACCCATCTATCTTAGTTTTGTTTTGTTGTCATTTTTCTGCCTAGTGAATACAACAATGGCTTAATATTAGCAATGCCATGTACCGGTACATTACAGTCTGTTCAATTATGCTGAAACTCATTTCGGCACTACTCTTGGACCAGCATCAGAGCATTCACTAGGTGGCTCCTCCTCAACCATATCAGCCTGCTGACTCTCTTCATACAATTCTTCAATTGTACTGTACATATCCCAGATGTAACAAGTACAGTACATCATTGAACTCTATAAATTTCCAGAAACACCCAAATATTAGCTAAATATTGAAAATATGCAGTTTACAATTGATTGAGGTAGAAAAAATCCATTATTCTGAGTAATAGATTTTCTAAAAGGTAGTAAAGTTACATTGATTTGGCAGGACCTGGAAAAAATGTATTATTTCGAAAAATTCATTGTTCTGTGAGCTGTTAAAACAAGATTCTACTGTATGTTACCTGAAGGTGACCATTTGAAAACAGAAGAAAATGTTTGTTTTTATTAAATTTGTTGGTTTTTTGTGTTTAATTTAAATGTTCTTTATTATGAAAATCAGGTTAATTAGTTTTACTCAATGGCATGAGGCAGAAAAACAAAGATAAAATTACATTGCAAAGTGGGTTCTCATGACTGTTCTAGATAAATGTATCATCATACTATAAATGAATGATAAATGCATTGAAAATATTTTAAAATTTATTAAAACACTAATAAAAACACTAGTTTTTGTAAATATTAATAATTTGTATACTATGTCTTAGTTTTCTAGATTGCCAGCCTGTCTGAAATTTTTTGATTTATTGTTTGTCTTGTATTTTCTGTATGATGGAGCTAAAAAAGCATTGATCTAATGAGTAAAATTGCAAAATTGTTTTGTATATTATTATTTTTATTTAATTATAATTATTAAATGTAATAAGAGATAGCATTTAATGCCTATCTAAAAGTCAAATTAGTATTTAATTATTAATAGTAACAAGAATATAGCCTTATCCAATCTGATAATCATTTGCTTTTAATATAACTATTGGGCTTATGAATGGTTTATATTTGCATTGAAAATCTTTTAAAAATTTATTAAAACACTAATTTTTATAAATATGTTACTTATATAACAATTATTTAGTTTTACTCATAAAAATTATAAAGTCTAAGAATTAGAAAAATAAACAAATTATTTTGAAAGTTAAATTAATATTAAGCTACCCCTAGATTAAAACAAAGTTAAATAAAAACTTCAAGATTTATTTGTTTTTAATTATTTATATTAATTTAATAAATAAAAAAATGTCACAAAAATTTCAAATTTAGAATATTTTCAATACATGTAACTATAAAAATAAGTGGAATTGGAAGACAAGTAGAAAATTAAATACAAATTTGTAGTGTAAAATGAAATATCCCTGTGTATAGAATGACTCATCATGTATAATTTTAGAACAAAGTAAATATATATCATTTTTAAAAATACTTTCTTTAGAAAAAATGTAAAAATGATAATTATTCCATACATATGTTTTATGAAATTGGTAATTAATTAATTAGTGTAAATTCCAAGCAACAAAATTTTAAAAGAATGATAATTACAACAAACATTTAACATACAGTTTATTTTTAAACTGTTTCCTTATAAAGTAAAAGTTAATATATTACAGTACTAATTCTCTTTAAAATGAAAATATAATAAAAGTGATCACATTAGTATGTGTCATTATGACAAATGACTTATTTCAAAACATTCAATTATGTCCATTTTATTACTTTTATGGCTGTTATGTATAAGGAGGTAAAGTGTGGCAATTGGTTAAAAGATGATCCCCCAATTTTTTACATTTTTGGACTCAGGATCTTGAAATATCAAGAAATGCAAAAAAAATTTGGATTTTTTTTTCTGTATATATGAGTGTTTGTGTATGTTAAATTTTGAAAGTTGAAGGTCAAATGGGTGGGAAGGAGGATTATGTGTTGTATCTTGTGTTTATAAAACTCATCTTTACCCTGGAAATGAAAAAGTTTGTTTTTAATAAAGTGTCATAACAGATGGCACCACATGCAGTTTTAACTCTTCCTTGGGAAAGTTAAGCAACTCGTTGCTGGATTTTATTATTATATGTGTAATGATGAAAATAAATAATTAAACAGATGATAACAAATATCAATTTTGTTTACAGTCATTATAATAGAAATATAATATATTCAAGAAAAAATTTATAAATTAAAGACATTTGAAGATAAGATTGATTCTTCATTCAATATTTCATTAGATACATCTAAAATAACAATGTCTTAGGATAATTCAGATAATTAAAATATCAAATAACATGGAATATTTTGTAAATTATTAAATAAACTGGATTTGGATTTGTTAATCTTTACTCTATTTTTAGTTTAAACCTACTTATTGAATGTGATTACTTTTAAATAATACAACAAAATTTTTAAAATTTTATTTACAACTGTATTTATTAAAACAAATATAAACCTACAACTAAAATTAAATTTTTTAATAATTAATAATTATTTTTAATCTTTGCATTTTTTTTATTAAGTTTATATTTTAGTGAGAAGTCATTAGAATGAACTTTTTTTAAAAACTTGTAGAGCACCTTATGGGTATTGTTTATCTCCCAGATAAGATTTGTGAAACAAACTGTACTATACTACATTCTCTTGTCTTTGTTGGCAAAGTTTTATTTCAATATTTACTTCAGAAAATGCAAAACATCAGAAAATCAGGATTCTACGATAATTTAAATCAATAAAATTGACTCCATTTAATATTATAGTTTTGACATATCAAATGTTGGAAATTTTTTCTAGATATATTATATCTATCTATACACATAAACTCTTAACCCAGCATTGATGTATATTTAATTACCATATTTTATGGCATACTAGCTTACCCATTGCTCATTGCTGCAATCTCAGAAGAAACGAAATTCAAGCAAACTCGTTATGATAAAATTAAATTTACATTTTATCATTTTTATTGAAACTTATTATATGTATTTATGTCCCATATTTTATAGCATACTAGCTTACCCATTGCGCATCGCTGCAATCTCAGGAGAAAGAAAATTCAAGCAAACTCGTTATGATAAAATTCAATTTACATTTTATCATTTTTATTGAAACTTATTATTATTATTCATTTTCATTGGGAAAACATTTCAAAGTGTCGTTTCAATTCTATTTATTTATTGGAGTGCTTGTGGATACATGATATTTTTTGTTTTTCCGTCTGGTGCGTACACAAATAAATCAGAAGGTTTTCCAACACGTGAGCTGGCCACATACAGTTGTACATGCGAGAAGCACGGATTCTCCAAATTTAGCCCACACACTCACAGTGATTGTCAGAAGTGATTTTTATATATTTTTAATCCTTTATAATTTCGATTATTTAATTGCTCCTTCCTCTCTTCCTTGGCACGTTGTGAAATTTCTGATAGTTGGATAATAAACCGTTTTATTGTAATTTGTCTTTTTAAATTATTCTGAGTTGATATTAAATTTGGAAAAGGGGGATCCTTAGATTGGTAAAATAGGTGAATTTCCTTCTACAACTTCAGTTGTTGTTCGGGATACAGTTAAGGTTTTAACAAAGTTCGAGCGAATATATAATTAGCAAAAAAAAGTTGAAATAAATTGATTAAACAAAAATGATTACAAATATCGTAAATAACAAATGCATGTATAGAGATATTTTTTGGAGAGGGGAAATGGTGTTCACAATTTGAAATCGATCGAACACACAGTAAAATGCTCGTATACACGTGCACCATCTATTGTAGGATAAATGTACTATGCCAGAAACCTTTGTGGGAGTGTATTAAAAAACTTCCCAAAGTTTCATGGCAATCGTACTATGCCAGAAACCTTCACAGGAGTATATTAAACAACTTCCCAAAGTTTCACGGCATTCGGATAAACAGTGTGGTAATGCATGAAGGACAGATACACAGACAAACATTCATTTTTATATTGATATATATAGATGAGTTGTGCTTCCATTTCAACACAGGAAAATTAGGAAAAAATATTTAGTGTATTTAAACCATTGCATGCCTTTGGCATTTGACACCAAATTTTTTTACTATATTCTAGTTTATAAGAAGTAAAATTAAAAATACACACTTTATTTATCAGAGGAGTTTAAAACAAATCATTTACCATTAAAATATTTTACATAAGTATTCAATACATGCAAAAGCAGCTTAGCTATAACACAAATCAAATAATAATAATTTTATTGTTTAACTAAACAAGTTTTATTTCAGAAAACCTTAACAGTCCAGTACTAAATATTTAATAGAAAAGAAACGTTTTCGACCATACTTTTGGTCTTCTTCAAGTTTAAAAAACCAGTGAGATTCGCTTGTTCAAATCTCACTTGTTTTTTAAACTTGAAAAAGCCAAAAATACAGTCGAAAACTTTTGTTTTCTATTAAATATTTAGTACTGGACTGTTAAGGTTTTTTGTGTTAATTTATATGTGTTCCAGTATTCGTGTATGAAGGTTTTCTAATTTAAGTTATTTTATTTCAGAGTTGGGTTAGGTACAGTTACCTGTAATCTACTGAAGGTTATTTGAGAAATTAATTAACTTATGGGAGATTGCAACTTTGAATACAGTAATTTGTGTGCTACTAGAATAAATTTTTTATGAAGTTTTAATGAATAAATTTTTAATATTTTACTGAAAATAAATTTGTTGTAATATAAATAATCATCATTTAATTTTACTTGTCAGGAAGTAGGTGGAATAACTGCCTACTTCTAGACCAGTGATTCTCAACCTTTTTTTTGTTACGGTACACTTTTAATAATTTAAAAATTTGGCGGAACACACGATTACTACAGTAAGTACTGCAGGACAACTGGTGACATCATAATAGTGATTTTTAAATGTACTTGGTTATTTATATGATAATACAGAAGTGGACAGCATGCTGACCATTTAATATGAGAAAAGTTTATCATACAGGCATTAAATTACAAACAAATGTTGCTAGACCAACAAGCGCTTTTGATGATAATTATTTTCTTCTTCATCAGGTCGTTAAAAA
>NW_019384755.1:808776-833647 GCF_000671375.1 Centruroides sculpturatus | reverse complement strand
CCGAAGCATGCTTGTAACCGATCGAGCTTTTACTCAATAAGTGTAAAACAAAATTTTGTACATGATTGTAAATAAACTTTCATGGTGAGATATAAAGCTTCGGTTATTTTATATAATCAACGAACACTCAAGTTAAGTGGTGCATCAACCACCACAGCCTGTATTCTTTTTTACTCGTCAGATTAGGAATAATGTCGCGCGGGCCGGATAGAACATTTCAGGGGGCCGCATCTGGCCCGCGGGCCGTAGTTTGCCCATCACTGGTCTAAAGCATAAAAATTTGTTTTTTAAGTAATTTCAGTTAAGTAGTCATTATCTAGTTAATTAGTTACAACCAAAAAATTGGAATAGTTATAAATTGAAAAAAATAGAAATAAACATACTAGAGAACAAAAAGCTTAAATACAATTATGATGTACTAGCTGTTACCTGTGTCTTTGCTCGCAAGGATTTTGCAAGCAAACCCCATTTATATTCAGTATTTCAACAACCATAGTAATTGTTATATAACACCTACTGCTGAGAACGATGAGAATTGCCAAGAATCAAACAAACTGTTTTTAATTTGATCAATTTTCTGGAACGTTTACAATCGTTCTATAATTGAACCAATATGCAATAACAAATTCAAATTTAAAACGGTTCGAACATTTTTAAAATCGAAATAGATAAAAATATTTATAACAATGTCTGAAATGTTATCAATTTAATATACCTAAGTACTCAATGAAGACTACACATAGTTGAAAACGAAAAATCGCATCTAAAATAGTACAGTAGAAGCTGTTCTTCCGGTTAAGCCTTAATGCTCTCCCTTTCCCTTGTGGGGTAATTTTGAAAAATCCCTTCTTAGTGTACATTTTCGTGATATACCCTAACTGTGTACCAAATTTCACCTCTTTAGGTTCAATGGTTTGCTCTGGGCGATGATGAGTCAGTCATTCAGTCAGGACAAGCAATTTTATATATTTAGATAAATTAAAAGTTGTAATTAANAATAATATTATAATTGTATTACAAATATATTTTATTTCACAGAATAAATTGATTATTTCTGTCTCTACAAGTATATAGTAACATTTTATGTAAAATTTTATACAGTAGAAAATTCATTAACTGAGCTTCAATAAAAGAAAGATCTAGCCAACCAGGATTTTAGTATTAAAGAAGTTGTTAAAAAATACAGAAGATTAAGGAAATATGTGCATATGAATCTTAAATAATTTAGTAATATAAGATGAGAAAATTTAATTATTATGGGTTAGTTTCACAGAAGGAAAATATAGACTATCATTCTTCAGTTTCAGTTTTGCTTTGAAAGAATGACTACTAGGATGAGATTGTATTGTATTATCTTAGAAAAAATATCTGTAATTAAATGTGTAGTTGTTAAGATTAGACATGGATCATGCACTCCTGAGAAAAAATAATAATAATTTTTCTGTAGTCATCAAGTTTAAACTGATAATTTGAAAAAAGAATAGATGTGTTTGATTGAAAAAGATGCTTTTGGAATGATTTTGAAAAGATAGTTTGAATGTAAAATGCATATGGATTCAATTGTAGAGAATTTTGTGAGTTTTGTTTGAGGAAAAGGTTTTAGGTATAGAATGGAATTTAGAATAATTATCTGGGATAGAATAGAACCACAGTGATAGATAGTAGTTTACAGTAGGTATAAAGTCATAATAGTGAAATCTATCCTGTCATTCCCTTTCACTTAGAACAGTGGTTCCCAACCTTTTTTCATTAGCGTACCCCGAGATGATGATGATATATTAGTCTTATTTATTTTTAGTTTATTTATTGTCTCATCAAATATTTTTCTTGTGCAGAGCCATTCAACAACACAGTCAAAGTTTGTTGAAACAACTGGTTTGGACAAACCAGATTTTATAAATTGTCCTAAACAGGATTCTGAAAAACTTGGAACTGATCAAGACAATCAGTGGCTTGAATTTCCAACTACTAACTTATATGAATTGGAAACACGTGTATATACTGATCAGTGGTCCATACCTTATAAACGAGAAGAATCCTTGGGAAAGTGCCTTTTTAGTGCAATACATTTGGCTCGAGAAGGTAAAGATTTTTTTTATATATACATATATATTAGAGATTAGAAATTTTCACTATAAGATATATTTAATTTTTAATTATATATATATTATTAATATAATAGAATATTACTTGTTCTGAAATGCATTAAAATAGTCTAAAGCATAAAAATTTGTTTTTTAAGTAATTTCAGTTAAGTAGTCATTATCTAGTTAATTAGTTAAACCAAAAAATTGGAATAGTTATAAATTGAAAAAAATAGAAATAAACATACTAGAGAACAAAAAGCTTAAATACAATTATGATGTACTAACTGTTACCTGCGTCTTTGCTCGCAAGGATTTTGCAAGCAAACCCCATTTATATTCAGTATTTCAACAACCATAGTAATTGTTATATAACACCTACTGCTGAGAACGATGAGAATTGCCAAGAATCAAACAAACTGTTTTTAATTTGATCAATTTTCTGGAACGTTTACAATCGTTCTATAATTGAACCAATATGCAATAACAAATTCAAATTTAAAACGGTTCGAACATTTTTAAAATCGAAATAGATAAAAATATTTATAACAATGTCTGAAATGTTATCAATTTAATATACCTAAGTACTCAATGAAGACTACACATAGTTGAAAACGAAAAATCGCATCTAAAATAGTACAGTAGAAGCTGTTTTTCCGGTTAAGCCTTAATGCTCTCCCTCTCCCTTGTGGGGTAATTTTGAAAAATTCCTTCTTAGTGTACGTTTTCGTGATATACCCTAACTGTGTACCAAATTTCACCTCTTTAGGTTCAGTGGTTTGCTCTGGGCGATGATGAGTCAGTCATTCAGTCAGGACAAGCAATTTTATATATTTAGATAAATTAAAAGTTGTAATTAATTCCTTCCATTAATGAAGTTTATTTCATTCATTGAATCATTGTAGAGTCTTGAAAATATTGTTTGTATTCAGACAGTTTTCCTTAAATTTCTCATGTGCACATCTCTAAATTAATTTTCTTGCATCATTACCACATCCAATGCATATATAACTCTCAACCGAAAAAATAATTTTTTATCCAGTCTTCTTTGGTCTAATTTTTGTTCTGGCTTGACCATTTTAAGCACTTGTTTTTTGTTTCTTGGTCAGAAAAGAGTTTGTTTTGGCTTTAAAAATGAAAATCTCATGTCATTCAGTCTATTTTTACTGTTCTTGTGACAGAACAGTGAAAAATAGACTGAATGACATGAGATTGCTTGTTTGTTTTATTTTTCTTCCATTCTTCATTTAATTGTTTGGAAGACAATTTTTGATTTTTTAAGTTTTTTTTTCAATAGATGATCTTGAACATTGCTGACATCACTTTTTTATGACTCCTGTGTCTTTTATGACTTTTTCCAAGTGTAATTTACAGTTCCTAACAACAGACCAACATATATTGCAACTTTTCTTTGGTTTTTTCCATCTTGTAGTAGTTTTATAATGTGTTTTCTCACATCATTAATAAATTCTTTGATTGGAGCAAAGACAGGTAAAATATCACTGTTTACTTAGAAAATGATTCAAACACACTTCTTAAAGCTAATTGTTTCTTCCACTCAAAATAGAATGCTGAAATCTATAAATTTAGATGGTGCTCAAATACTTCATTCCAATTTCCTGTATGTTCAAAACTTTTTTCCAATACTGTTTTATGTAAAAATTCTTTTTTAGGAAAATGGTTTGGTTTATTATTTTATTATTGATTTGAAATTAAAATGGTTAACACTTAATAATCTAGTGAATAAAATGTATATTTTTGTTTTAAACATTACATTTTTTTTTCTTGTAAAATGAGCTCAAACTAAATAATTTTATTTTCTTACATCATGTTTAAATACTTTTTCCTAAGGGTTGTATATGTATATATATATATATATATGTGTGTGTGTGTGTGTGTGTGTATATATATATACACACACATATAATGCAATTTTAAAAATAAAATTATCTTTATTAGGTTTATGTGATGCAGATGAAAATTGTAGAAGATTTATTGACCAATGTTTACCTGAAGCATTCAAAAAAGTAAGGTTTTTTTTTTTTAAATTTTTATGGTAGATTTTTTAAAATTTGCATTTTAATTGTATTTACCTTATTTAGATTCTGTTATAAGAAATTGAAATCTATAAATAATATTATAATTGTATTACAAATATATTTTATTTCACAGAATAAATTGATTATTTCTGTCTCTACAAGTATATAGTAACATTTTATGTAAAATTTTATACAGTAGAAAATTCATTAACTGAGCTTCAATAAAAGAAAGATCTAGCCAACCAGGATTTTAGTATTAAAGAAGTTGTTAAAAAATACAGAAGATTAAGGAAATATGTGCATATGAATCTTAAATAATTTAGTAATATAAGATGAGAAAATTTAATTATTATGGGTTAGTTTCACAGAAGGAAAGTATAGACTATCATTCTTCAGTTTCAGTTTTGCTTTGAAAGAATGACTACTAGGATGAGATTGTATTGTATTATCTTAGAAAAAATATCTGTAATTAAATGTGTAGTTGTTAAGATTAGACATGGATCATGCACTCCTGAGAAAAAATAATAATAATTTTTCTGTAGTCATCAAGTTTAAACTGATAATTTGAAAAAAGAATAGATGTGTTTGATTGAAAAAGATGCTTTTGGAATGATTTTGAAAAGATAGTTTGAATGTAAAATGCATATGGATTCAATTGTAGAGAATTTTGTGAGTTTTGTTTGAGGAAAAGGTTTTAGGTATAGAATGGAATTTAGAATAATTATCTGGGATAGAATAGAACCACAGTGATAGATAGTAGTTTACAGTAGGTATAAAGTCATAATAGTGAAATCTATCCTGGCATTCCCTTTCACTTAGAACAGTGGTTCCCAACTTTTTTTCATTAGCGTACCCTGTGACATGTCATATCTCTAGATTGTACCCCGTGACATGTCATATCTCTAGATTGTACCCCGTGACATGTCATATCTCTAGATTGTACCCCTCATTTAAGAAATTTAGTGAGTAACCGTATTGTTAATTTTACATATTGTAACTTTAAATTAAAGAAAAAAAACCTAAAAGAAAAAATGTATAATAAAGTTGTGATTGTTGCAAGGAACATTTTTTATCTAATAATTTTTTAATACTATTAGTTTGTGATACATAATATATTATTTTTTCTGCCATAATAACTAACTTTTTTCTGTACCCCTAAACAACCTATTGCGTACCCCTAGGGGTACGCGTACCACAGGTTGGGAATTGCTGACTTAGAAGATTAGAGAGTATCTTCTTAATAAACTGAGGTCATAAATTGTGCAGACATGTATACATGTACCTTGTCTTCAGTGTGTGTTGAGTGTTTAATAAACTTTATTGTGCTTAACTTGTCTCTCTGAAAGAAAGATAGTACATTACTCCACACCATCGCAGTAGTGGAGTGGTAGATCTTAACTGTAGTGGCTAAAGGTGTGAATATTAAAAACTTTCTGTTGAATTTATGTTGTCAAATAAATGAAAATATAGTTTTGTAAATGTGGATTCATGTTTTTGATTATCCTGGCATACTTTTTCCCATCTTAATCCAGTTAATGGAATTTCTACTGTATAAGAGGAGATAATGAGGTTACTAGAGATTTACTAGAAGTTATTTATTTAGAAATTTGATGCTTTTGTGACTGGAAATATGTCATAGGAACTTAACTCTTGTTTATATCAATTAGCCTATAATAAAATTGGTATAGTTATATATTGTTTTGTTTAAAGTTGCATTTTCCAAGAACTTATTGACAATGTTAGTGGTGACTTATTATATGTATTTGTTTTTCAAAAACAAAAATTCAAATTTTTCATATTCTGCCTAGGTTAAATAAAACTATTCTAACTTTTGCATAATAATTATTAGTAATGTTTATTTTTATAAGGTTTAATTTTTTTATTAAAATTAAAGACAAATTCTCTTTTGGGCAGACTTTGTCTTTAATTTTAATAATAATAATAATCTTCATTGGACAAAAAAATTTACAAAAGTTTAATTTTTTATTATTTAGTATTTTATAACAGTTAATTTTGATCTTATAAATCATGAATTTTAAATGGCTGATGTTTTTTGTATTTTAGTTACTCACTTCTGGTGCTGTAAGATCTTGGGGTTTAGAAGTACAAGAAGGTGTATATAATATGCTTCAATTACTTGTAGAATTTATAGCAGTCAGACTGAAGCTTGATCCTATACCTGAAAAATTACTCTCTGTAGTTTTAGCAATGGTAATTAAAATTTAGATTTTATTGATAATAAACCACATTTACAAAATATCTGTTTTAAATTTTAAAAATTAGAGATATCTTCAGAATATTTGATTCTTCACTCTCAGCTTGAAACAAATCATATATAATAAAAGTAATGGTTACAGAGCTCTTATAATTTTTAAAGTATTTTGTTAATTTTTGAAAGTTTTAAGATATTTTTGAAATTAAAAGCTTTGATGTTTAAAATTATAAGAATTCAATTACTTGATTTGGATTTGTATTGTACAGTTTGTCATTTGGGTTGAAGATAAGAAATAAAAAAATTTTGAATTTAAAAAGATTTATAATTTTCAAATTTCATTTGATTATAACTAATGTATTTTCCCATTCACATGTAATATTTATATGTGAATGAGAAATTTTAATTTTATAATGATTAACATTTTAAACTTGAAAATTTTAAAATTGTGAATTGTTATAATTGTGTAAAAAAGATAATATTTTAATTAACATCTTTATGGAATAAAATTGTTGAAATAAATTAGTTATAATTCATAAATGAAATGAAAATATTAAAGTAATAATTTACATTACAATTAAAATTATAATCTAAAGTTCCAATTTAAAATTATAATTTTTTTTTACTAAGAGATATGGGTTAACATTTCTAATAAGCAGTAAATGACATACGGGTTATGAGATTGTTTAATTCAAAAAGAATTGGTTTATTAATCAATCAGTTATTTGTAAAGTAAATATAATACAGTAGAGCATTGATTATCCGAATCAATTGGGGACTGGGGTTGTTCAGAAAATCAATTTTTCGGATAACCGATTATGTACAAAAAATACATTATTAATATACTATATTAGTATATCCCAATTATAGTATATTAATACATCCCATGTTTAAATTTTTCTCCATTGTGTGTCGCTTTGTGTTGAATTTTCTTCGATGTTAAACCTAACAAAAATTTTTATAATAATCATGGCTATTGTATTGTTAAAAATTATCTCTTTATTTTGTACAAACAAAATAAATATTTTGAAAAATGTAAAAACAAAAATAATTATACTTTAGAAGTTAATCTAGTATTAAAAATGTTCGATTCAGTATGACACAGTCCAACTGGAATGCTTTCGGTTAACCAACATTTTGGTTGATCGGCATTCAGATAATCGATGCTCTACTGTATCTATATTTCAAAGTGACTAAATATGAGGTTTAAACTTGGGAATTTTTCCCAAGTTTAAACCTCATATTTACTGTTACATTACTATTTTGTGATTATATTGTTATTACTTTTATAGATTCAATATTTTATTTAGTTTATACAGTATGTGTTAAGTAAATTCCATTAGTTCAAACATTTTAGAAATTCAAACTTAAATCTAGTAAAAATTAAGTAATACTTCCATTTATTGGAGAGCTGAATTATAATCACATCATTTTTTTATTACTTTGGTTGAAAAGAAATACTGGGAGAATGTTACTCATCAACTCATCAAATAAAAGCAAACAAAAATTGATTATTTTTTTTTTGTTAGAAATGGAAATTTTCTTTATTATAAAAAAGTAATTAATTATTAATTTTAAATAAAGCTATTTAATTGAAAGGGTAGAGGCAACAATAGCCTCTGAAAAGAAGGGGCCAATGACATAATCTAACATTAAAGCACACCACACATTAACCTTGTGGCTCTTATATACCTGTCCAATGCACACATAAGAGTTCTTAGGCACTCAGACACATTATACCTGTTGACCTTTCTTGATAGATGGAATTTGGCCTTATTGGAGAAGCTGATGCATTCCTGGTTCTGATTGTCATTCTTGATTTCTTTCAATATATTCATTATGCATATACTGTATATCAGTGCGGGCAGTCATCTGGTTCATGTGCCTGCAACATCTGTAGTTTATTGGCATAAAATTAAAAGATGTTTGCATAACATGTTATGCATGATAGTTTTTGGTATTCTTAGCTCACAAACTGGCATGTTTTGCAAATCAATTTTCTTGGGCTATATCAGTACTTACTCATCAATGTTGCTTGTTTATGGCAACCTCTACCCCTGGAAACCTGCACAATTAAAACTAGTAATAGTCATGTTATGAACATTGCCTGATAATCTTGAAATTTAGCAAGTTTATTTGATACACATAGCAAAAGTTTCATTGCACAGCAATAACAGACTTTGTTTTGATAAATCAGGATTTCTTATAGTATTGTCATTTTGACATTGACATATGCCATGTCATCTTTACTATTTTATGCTAAGCATAGGCTTTACAAATGAAAACTTGGAAAGGTTCTGCACTCACAGACACCAAGAACACAATTATGCATCACTTAGAATGACAGATATATTGATTCATGTTATTGTAGTAATTTCTTGTACACACTGTATATTAAGTATATTTAATTTTGTATAAATTTAATGTTTATTAAATTTAAAAATTTTTTAGTAATTATTATATTATTTAAATTAATTAATTAAAATCAGTTATTTAAATTATATATATTACATATTATATTTTATACTCTAGGCATTTGATCCAGATTCAGAATTTCATATAAAAAATAAACATAGGACTAGTACTACTATTCATTGGATGTCTGGATTTAGTCCAAGCCAATCTTTTGCTGTTTCTAAAAATACATTGGTATGCAAAATATAACAATTTTTTTTTTTAATTATTATTATTTCCTAAATTAATTTATATGTAATATATTGTAATATATTAAATTATGAAGTATTTAGTATATGGCATTAAATTTTTGTAGCTAAACACAATTTTCATGCATATAGTATGAATTTTGATATATTAATAATTTTTATCAGATTAAATAAGAAAATAGACTTTAGAATGGAATTTTATAATTTAATAAAATATAGGTTGTTGTTATACAGAAGTTGCATTGATCTGTTATTGGTAGATCTAAAATTCTTATTTAAAATACTATTTGAAAATAAAATCATTATATAACAAAATTCATTTTAATCATGAAAATAATTAATGTAATTACAGCTGTCCCAAAAATAATTATTTATTTAGCATTTAATATGTAATTAGCCTATTAAACAAGTTAGTCTTGATATAATATTAATTTAAAATGAGGAGAAAAGATTTTTTTTAAGGGCATTGCCATTTATTGAAACTAGTAATGAATAAAATTATTTGAAAATGAAACTATTAATTTTGAATGTATTTTGATTAATAAGTGAATCACTGTCTTTTCAAAAAATAAGTTTTATTTCATATTTTATGTATTCAGATATTTTTTAAGTCATTTAAATTTGTTGTTAAATTATTAACTGTTAAAATAAAATCAAATGTATTTTAGTTAGTAAAAGAATTATAGATAATAGAAAAAAGAGGCTTCATTTTTTAATTTTCTCTTCTGATAATTTCTTAAAATTAGCTTTGATTTTCATGGTCCCAGCATTTTGGATTGTTGGATTTAAGAGATATAGATCTTTATTTCGATGGATTTCAAAATGTTTATGTACATTGTAATGTATGTGTGTTTTGATGACTAATTTTCTTTCTTACATTTTGTAGAAAAATCTTTTGAAGAGTTTTAAGTTAGCTAAGTTGTCAAGAAATTTAAAATCAATATTTAGACACAGTAATTTATTAAATTGAATACATTTATTTTACTTAATAAAGATAGGATATTAAAATGATTAATTTTGAATTACTGCATGAAAAAGTTTTTCTAAAAATTTTTTTAAGAGCAAAAACTTAATTTTCTGTGGTTGTTGTGTGGGATCCCCCAATTTATCACAGTTGAATTAATAATTTTGTATAATGTCACAATGACTGACACCAGAATTTTTTCTCTGGAGATTGATAAACTTGACTTATCTATGTGGGTGGTTTTAACCCCATTTTCATGTGCCAATATATGACCATTAGAGGAAGGAGGAGACAGGAGACAAGCTTTCCAACTTCTCTTCTGAAACAATATAGTGGAACGAGCTTATTCCACTATATTGCTTGACGAACACCTCTCGTAATGAGTAATTTGCATAATAAGCAAAACAAATTGTAAAGAAATTACTTGCTTAACAAGTGACGTTTTGCATAACGAGTGACAAGGAGAGGGGATGTCCCGGATTGTGCACATGCTCCATCAGTCTGTATTTAGCACTCGTTCCACTAGCATCTTAGTGTCACTTGTAATCACACATTCTTCCAAACTTGTGTTCAGATATATTACATATAAACATCAACAACCATAGCCTATTATATAATAAACACGCCAACTGATATGCCAAATTTTTGGGCTGTGTAAAGGCTATAATTAAATATTAGAAATTGATTAATTTGATTAGAGGTAGGCAGTTATGCTGCCATCTTGTATTAAATTTAATGACCAATTCCAAATTAAATTTATAAATGTCTAAATTAAAAATTAATTATTTATGATCATAAATTTAATGTGTGATGGAAGCATAACTGCCTACCTCTAGTCAAATTAATTAATTTATAATATTTAATTATAGCATTTACATAGCCCAAAAATTTGGCATATCATTTGGCTGTTTATGAGAGATATTTTTTCAATTATTTTGTTTTCTGCAAATCGAATTCTCATTCCAGGTTGATTCATTCTGTGCTATAAGAAAAGATGATGATGATTCACGCNTGTCGAGCTAAAGTCAATATATCGGTGACTTATTACATAAATAGGACCGGTGTGACCAAGGAACGGGGTGCGAGATGATTTAATTGTCGCATTCCAGGCCTAATTGACAGATTCACGGTCGTCAATCGTGAGAACGATCGAGGGATCGACTGTCGGGGAAACTTTGGACGGTCACCTTACAGAGAGTTGAAAGCAGGTCCTGCTGACACTCCTGTGGAGGGGGCAGCGGCTGAGATAGCTTCCTCCTCTCCGGGACAGAAAAATAGACATTAGGTGACAATTTACGGGACTGTCATCCAGGAAAGGGCTTGACCCAACTCCGGAGGGGAACGGCCCGGACGGGGTCATTTCGGCGACCCCTCAGCCCGAATCGCGTCCCTGGCAACAGACCAGGGACCAATAGAATCGCGGGGGACCAACATTCGGACCAACCAAAACCTCGGGATTTCGGGTGAGGAAAGATTATAAAAGCCCGAGGTCCCAAGGACATGGGGAGGTTGCGAAGTGATGTTCGAGAGCATCTGTCCAGGAAACACGAAGCAACAAAGGATACCAAACTCCGAGTGCTAGGACAGACTTTCCCGTGACAGTTCTCCATCTCTCCAACTTCCAAGACAGCGTCAACAGAGACGAACCTTCTTCAGTCCATCGCACAGTGTCAACGGAGACGAACTTTCTTCGATCCATCACACAGTATCAACGGAGACGAACTTTTGAGCCCATAATCTTGGAGACCACTCTCTCTCTCTGCGCGGGATCTACCACCCTGGATTGTGTAACTCATTGTAAGCATGTTTTCACCAAATAAACGCGTTGAATTAGTAAATACGGTCTCTGTGTGAGTCTTTGCGTCCAGCAAACCGCGACCCCCATACGGAAAAGGTTTTCTTGTGTCATCCTGACAGATCACGGGCAAAGCGAGGGTCATAACCTTTCACCTTAAGGGCGACCTCTGAGCGAGTTTAGATTCAGGTACCCCACGTCCTTAAAAAGGAGACAATCCTTACGGTGGTGACAATCCCAATTCCAAATTAAATTTATAAATGTCTAAATTAAAAATTAATTATTTATGATCATAAATTTAATGTGTGATGGAAGCATAACTGCCTACCTCTAGTCAAATTAATTAATTTATAATATTTAATTATAGCATTTACATAGCCCAAAAATTTGGCATATCATTTGGCTGTTTATGAGAGATATTTTTTCAATTATTTTGTTTTCTGCAAATCGAATTCTCATTCCAGGTTGATTCATTCTGTGCTAGAAGAAAAGATGATGATGATTCACGCTCCTTAACAATGTATATTGTATAATTTTCTTTGAATAAACACTATACATAAAATACTTGAGTATTTTTTTTTTGGCATGGAACACATTATTGTATTTTACATTAATTTATATGGGAAAAATTGTTTCATTTAATGAGTGTTTCGCATTACGAGTAAGATTCTGGAATGAAGTATGTTTGTTAAGCGAGGTTCCACTGTATTTTTTATTTAACTTTAGAAACAAATTGCTCCAGGGCAAACACTTATGACTTAGAGAGAATGAGAGATTATGAGTTCTGTGGACTGACAGGTGGATGATAAATGACCATGTCAAAATCTTTGTGTGGTTCCAAAGGAAACATACCAGCTGCAGATTCAGCTGAGTTGGAAGATTGTTTGGATTTTGATGTAAAAGTAACATTATCCACTTTCCTTTGTGATTTGAACTATGTTTTTTTTCTGTAAATTGGTGGGTGATAAGGGGATCTGATGTAATCAATGATGGGGGAACTTGTCTTGGTCACTTTGATTTCATTCAATTGGTTTCATCATCATTAATAGGTTTCAGCATCTTTTGAAAAATGTTTTAGATAAAAGTTTGTTTTTGATGTAGAATCATAATATACAATAAAAATGTGTGTTCCCATTTAAGAAAATGAAGTTGGCCTTGTTTTTTATTGATTGAAGTGCCACATGTGATGAAACCAATAGCCCATCTTGTGGTCCCTTAAAATCTAACATTTTTGATTTAATGAATTCTTCTGTAGGATGCATATTTTTTGAGTATGTACTAAAATAAAAATTAAATAAATTCTTGGATACTAAATATTATCAGGAAAAGAATAATTATTTATTACAATATATTATTAAATAATGCCAATTTATATTATTTAAACATAATAAATAGTAAATAAAGATTAATATTAAAATGAGTGATAGTATATTTTTTATCATGTTAAAACACTTATTATAATTTTTTTGTTTTAGGATTCTTATGGTTGGTTAATTGATACTATAAACAGAGTAAGTACAGTTATTAAAATACTCTTTTGTTAAAATTATATTTTATCAGTATTTTAATTATAAATTTATTTGCTATATTCTATTGAAAGTAATTCAAAATTTTCAAATATGTTTAATCTTGGATAAAAATTTATTAGTTTAACAAATAATTAAATCAATCAATTAATCTATCTATGTTTATTATTTGTTATATGGGATGTTATTACAAAGGGGGGTTAAATAACATTGTTACTTTAAATTTGATACATGAAAAAAATTTATATAATTCATATAATGTTAACATGGCAAAGCTGTCGCTGAATAAAATTTGATAATAAAAATCAGATGTCAGTATAGCAACTCAGATATCCAAAAGAATATTACAAGAATCAAGAAGATATTTTCTCATATTCATCACTGTCATTCCACAAAAAGTGTCACATGAGACATTAATTATTTTACTGTTTAAGTTTATTGAAATCCTATTTAATCTAAATTGCACAGCAAATGCCTTTATTTTGTAACTCAAATAAGACAATAAATATAGTGCTAGAGTCCACATTCTATTAAGAAAAGTTTCAGTTCCAACCCCTTTCACTCAAATAACGAACATCTTGTGACCAATATAAGTCTCTTAATCATTGATCACAATCCAGGAGGAACGAACTTTCACTTAAAAAATATATATAACTAGAGGATCATCCAATATTATTTAATAGTCCTTTGACTATAACAGGCTGGGCCATAGTTTCAAAAAAGAATTATTATTTATTCATGAAAGTCTTGTATATATCAATTTTCAAATATCCAGTAGGTCAATAAGTTTCCTCTAAAACTGAAACAAATTTATTGATAAATTAATAGCAAGGGGAGGTCTTCCCAATTCCATTCTCCAGTACAGGTCCTGAGAAATATCTATTAATATGGAATACCTGCTTAAAGTAGAACAACTGTATTCTCTCAAATCTGTCCATTACAGACCACCACAAACTGGAAAAGCATAAAAAAATACTTGGTTCAATCAAGAAGTCAAATAATCTAAGATAATTATTTTATGAAGATGCTTTAATTTTAATAAATAATTTGATGAGATAAGTGATTTTAGCTCTTGCATTAAGTAAACTTTTATTTAAATTATAGGAAAATGTGCCCTGTGATGAAAAATAAATGCCTATGTCAGGGGTTCCCTAAGTGTGCGCTATAAAGAGTAAACGGGCACTGCGAGGACTTTGAAGCTAATGGAACTTTCTATCTACACTAGATCATTCCCATAGCTTGTAGAACTTTCTAGAAGCCTTATATAGCATACTATCAGACATTGTCAAAGTTTTGCAAAAGTTTTAAGTAGGTGGCACAGCTAGTATAAATATGGCAGCACTTTGGCGAACCTGTTCAGTTCCTAAATAACAATCGAAGAATAAACATTTGAGAAGAAAAGTAAATGGTTTTAAGATGCCTGCTACCAGAGGAGTGTCCACTTTGTTTCAGTGTGTCGCTTTGTATTTTCATATAGTTGTAGGAAAATGGAAAGATTTTTATTAAATAAGCAAGTCAACAGTTCAAGTGAGAGTGATCAAGCATAGACAAGTGGTGGGGTAGCAAAGAAACGGAAATATCATAAATACGATGACAACTATTTGAATTTTGGCTTTACTTCAGTAGAAGTACAGGTAAACAATGAAGAGAGACTGCAGTGTATGCTCTGTTTAAAAGTTCTAGCGCCCGCGTATATACTCTTAAGTAAGCTAAAGTGACATCTTGAGACCAATCACTCTAACATGGTTGAAAAATCTCGCAAATTCTTTAGTAGGAAGTTTCAAGATTTACAAAAGGAAAAAAGTGAGTTTACTAAACAAGCCTCAGTACCAAGAAATGCACTGCTAGCATCTTTTAGGTTCCATACAGAGTGGTGAAGTGCAAAAAACCTCACACCATTGCAGAAGAGCTTATTATACCAGCTGCTCTTGACATGGTTAATATTATGCTGAGAGAAATGGCGGGAAAATTAATTTCAAACGTACCTTTGTTAAAGAACACTATTTAGTGTTGCCACCTTTTCAAAATTGCTGACCCGGACAGCAGATCAAGTTGTTTCTAACAGAAGTTCCTGACATATGCGCAATGTCATATTTCAATGTAAAGAATAACGTGCATGCTGGTTGTAAATTAGTTACAGTTAGGGACTAGGGACTTGTGTAGGAGTAACATAAGTAACCCTAAATTAAGAAAAAACAGGTACAGATTAAGTATAACTTCCGAGGGATCACCCGGAGCTTCCAGGGACTCTAGCTTTGTAAAGTACTATATTTAGTGTTTTGCTCTACAACGAATTTTTTTCTTAAAGAGCCGGGACCTAACGGGTACTTTACGCGGGTTTGCGTTTGTTAGTTGCCAGGCCTGGACTTTTCGCGTGCACCGAAATAAAGTAAGGACAAAGTTAGTCACAAAAAAAATCTCTCAATAACTGTTTAATCAAGTCTAACAAATACTATGTACAAGTTTTAGAAACAAACAACAAATTTATTAAATAAGAAATCAAATCACAATCAACCCGACAAACTTAAGTCTTATTCTAACTTAGAAACTATTCCCCTTGGAATTCCGACAAAACAAAATTCAATCTTAACTTAGTTACAAATTCTCTTATAACTATCGATCCTAACCGTCACCTCAATTAATACTCGGAACCTTTTTCCTCCACTCAAGACTTTCCTCTTTTCCTATCGTCAAAATCGAACCTTCAATTTCCTACTAGGATTTCCTATTCGACACCTTGTTCACTGCTACCAGCAGACCAACGCTTTCGGTTCAGGAGCTCACCTCGTCTGTCTTCACTTGAGTTACTGTACTTATAGTCTGAGGTGACGTCACAGTTCTACTTGAGACACTCCCCTCATTTACATATCTACGCGTAACATTCTTGTTTTCTCTTCGTTATCTGGTAGCTTATTTCTCGACAATACTTTGTTAACCTTTTACAACATTTCTTTAACAATTATCGGGATGTTTAGTTAAAGGTTACACAAGTTCCTAAAAAGTCTATTGGGGTGTCCCCCCTTCAGTGCGGACTTACAATTCTGCCGCTCGGGCGTGCACGTGAGTGTGAATGCTAGCTATGGCGCTGTCGTTTTGTCGTCGGTGAGTTGGTTAATCTCTTATCTTCTCGTTTTGACCGTTCTGGGGTGATGGGTAAGGAAACCTTCGTCCTAACTAAATATAAGCCCCAAACAAAAATATAATAAAAGCAAACTAAAAGTAAAATAAAAATAAAGCTCGGACTTAGTTCCTTACAGCTTTTATATGTTATTCATGGGAAATGAGTCACGTGATCGACTTCTGTTGACACTTACAGTGCATTCCGATCAACTAAGTGTCAACTTTCCCACCTTAATGTGAAAACAATCGGTGACCTCCGATATACTTCTCATCAAGTGTGTTTTTTTCCTTGGAATTGTTTACAAAGATTTTTCCGACATCGGCGTAAAAATCACGGATTTCACATTTTTTAAAAATTAAAAAAAAATTTTAAAAATTTTTAAAAAATTTATAGGCAAATTAATATATATGAATATAAACTGTAGGTATGTACTGTATATACACAAAAGCAGATTAATTGTATTGATTATTATGTAATTTAAATGTATTGTGTATTTATTAAGTAAGAAATGTATTTGATTCAATAATAATTGTTATATTTGTTTAAATAGTTTGCTCAAGAAGGAGGATTTACTCAAATTAGTAAAAAATTTCATAATGATAATTTATCATCATCAGTAAGTATGAAATAAAATTTTTATTGATAACTTAAGTTTAAAAGTACATGTAATAATACAACAATTCACATACCGTATGTACTCGCATATAAGACAAGGTTTTTATTCATTTTTCACTGCTTCAAAAACCTAGGTCATCCTATACATGCGAGCAAAGGATTTTTTGCATTTTTTCAATAATTTTTGTCAACTGTGTATTCACATTTTTTACCTGATGTTCACCCTCTGGTGTTTAAAAACAAAAGTATTTTATCTGGGTCCTTTCAATTGTTCTTGTATATTGTCAGGAGTAAAGACGAATACAATAGGAAAAGCAAAGCTTTTGAATTGAATTCCAAGTTGAAATTTCAAAATCACATGGTAGTCCAATATAAGTAAAAAATAAATTTAAAAACTCACGCCAATATTTGTCTAGTTTCTGGGTACAAATTCACTGAGTTCAGCGTTAATAAAGCTACTTTAGTATTAACACAAGTACTTTCGACGAGTGTATAACTGTCGTCTTCAGGTGAAAAGAACAAGTTTTTAACAAAAACGAACGTGCAGGATGTTCCAAAAGAACATAATATTTAAATTCAAACAGGCGTCCGGAAATTTCGTTACGAACGTGCGAATGATTTTTGATATTTTGAATCTTTATATTTTACGATGCTAGCGGCGCATGCATGGAGATGCTACCGCGTTGGCGATACGATGAATTTGTACCCAGAAACTAAACAAATATTGGTGTGAGTTTTTAAATTTATTTTTTACTTAAACATGGAAACTGTGAAATCGCTTTTCTTTAGTCCAATATAAGTTTTAATCTATGTGAAAAAGATGATTTTTCAAAAGCAGAATTTGGAGAAACTCGTAAGTGTAATTAATGGAGAGTGGATTTGACTGTTAAGAATTGGAAAAAGGTTCCTGATTGCCCAGCTTTACATGAACAAATTATGTTGTTGATTTTACAAGATTATTTCCTTAAAGATTAAGATGCCAGTAATTTTTACAGGACAATGTGTGCATTTACATGCAATTGATATTTTACTCATGATTGAACAAAATAAAATTAGAATTGTATTAATAAATCTAATTTTCTTTATTTCTATCTTTAAAGTCACACCTCATCTTATATGTGAGATCGTCTTATATGTGAGTAAATACAGTAATACATAATTTCTAACGAAACTGTGTGATAATGAACAAAACATGAATGAATTTGGTAGAGGAGGAATTGGCTTATTGGTTGTTAAGGATATATTAAATTTTGTTTCATATTTTTATGAATGTGTAAAAGTATTCAAAAGTGAGTAATAGATTCATTTCTGGACTTTTAATTGTTGCATCTTTTATGTTGAGAACAAATCATTTGAAATTTTTATTTAGAACTAAGGAGGAGGGGGAAAAACCTTTTCACTAAAACAGAGGTGTTTTTAGCATTTTACTGTTAGAAGATGCTATTTTCCTTCTCTTTTTTGTAAAAGGAGGTACAGGATAGAACATTAAATGTATTTTAATTTTGTTTATTATGCAAAAATATAATTTCATTTTTTAAAATATACTGTTTAATGTGCAAATTATTTTGTGACGTGTAATTATAATGTTACATATAAAAATTTGCCATTATAGGTGCATTCCTATGTTGACTATGCATAAAAACGTTTCTGAATATAATAAAATGTGAACTTTAGTTAAATTGGCTATTTTAATTTTATAAGGTTCCAAATTGTATAACAGGCCTTTAATTAAGATAATATCATAAAAGATTAAAAAAAAACAAAAACTTATTACATGTACTGTAAGTATTTGTAATAATTTTTGATTGCATTTAAAATATATTAATAATATTTCAAAAAGTATTGAAATGTTTCATTTCAGTACATCTAATTCAAAAGTTTTATAATAAATTTTCAAATTTTTTTATCCAGCAAATGGCTGCCCTTTTAATGCCCTTAGCTAAGTGTGCTGAATTTCTAAATGGCTCTATTATTTGTCCATTATTATCTCCATGCATGGATAAAGCAGTAGACTTAATAAAAAACCTTACCGATGAAGATTTTAAAAACAAGGTCTGTAAATTATGAAAAAAAAACCTATCTTACTGCTATGAAATTGAATTTTAAAATATATTATTACTAATATTTCTTTCTTTCTTTTATTTTAGACCATTTGCTCAGTCTCTGAATTGCTATATGCAATGAAGCTCCTATGTTTACAGCTGTGGCAAAATCAAGTTTCTTTCATGAATGTTCTTCGTTTAGATGTTATCCTTAGAATGTTAAAATGTCCCCATTTTAATGCAAGAATGAATGGATTAAAAGAAGTAATTTAAATAATTAAAATTTTATTAGAGTTTAATTTATTTCATAAAATAAGTTTATAAATTTATACTTGGTATTTTAATTATATAGTAAGCATGGACAAATTTTTAGCTTAAGTGATATATTGATATGTTAACTGATTGTTAATAGAATATTTAATTGCATATTTAATACAATACAGTAATCAAAGTACAATCCGTGGGAACCCAGTCTGTTTTGTCATTTGTTAGAAACCTAACAGTATTATAGGATTATTGTTATTATTAATTCTTTTAATATAATAGAAAATAAAGTTTCTCATAATGAAAAATATAAATCCAAAATCCTTTATTAGTTAAAACATTAATTGGAATAAAGAACATATGTATAAGAATGTTTATTTTTAGATCAAAAACAATAATCAAAGTGTTTCTTATTGAATTGAAAATTTATTTGCTACACATTAATTCTTTTTGCATAGAACAAGCAATTTATTATTCTTAACTGAATTAATAAAAATTACTAAAAGTAAAAAAATTATAATAAATTATGATTATTTTAGGAAAAAAGTGGGAATATGTTAAATAAGGTTTTCTTGTTGGCCAGATGTCATGATAGGTAATGTATCAGACTACTGCTCTGGGAGTCCTGGGATTGAATCTGAATAGTTTAAAAAACCCAGGAATTATTTGGGGATGATCTGTACTGAATAATATGCCTCTTACACATTTTATGAAATATTTTCATTTTGATTTGGATCATTTTCTGGTTTCTAAAGTCATCCTTGGTGTTCAAAACAATAGAGCTGTTTATTATTATTGACTTTTCCAGACTGGTTGATGGTAATAATAATGAACAACAGAGGTAAGACTTGCAAAATTACTAATAGATTCTTCAGAAATTTATAAGGTGACTAAACTTATTAATTTATTTTTTATTCTAATATCTATTCTAATTTGAAATAATAAATTAGTATTAGCCCAAAATTATTTTTTGAATAATCCTTTTTTATAAATATTTTTGAAAACAATCAATTATAACATTTCTTCATATTTTTACGATTGTTTATCTTGCAATTCTTTGAAATGATAATTGGATATGATAGATTAATGGTGACTGCTATTTATAATAAAGTCCAGGAATTATTCATTTCTGAACATTATAATGATTAACAGTGGTTATTGAAACTTAAATTACAAGTTACTAAATTGAAAAAAGGAATATAAAAATTTGTACAATAGCAGAATTAGAACTTATGATCCAGTGCAGAAGAAACAAAATTTTGTTTCTTATTTGGCTGAGTCTAAATATTTACTAGTATAACGAAAAAAGAAACTAAACAAGTTGTTTGTAATTATGTAAACCAGATATTCAAGAGTATAAGAATATTTTTAAATGTATTGTAGATCCTAAAGAAAACAGTTTAAAATTAAAGTTAAATATATAAATATTTAAAAATTTTTAAGCTAAAGTTTAGAAATTTATAAAAATGCTATACAAACATAAATATATAATAAATATACAAGGTTATTTGTTATTCTGATTGTTATTACATATTTGGCATTGTAATTAAGGACATTAAGATTATTACTTATACTTGTAACCTTAAAAATTTTTTTTAACTTTTCTCTATCAACTCCCTAACAGGGAAAATATCCCATTTTGTGAATAAACCATTATATATATATATAAATATACAAGGTTACACTAAAATCTCTGTGTCATTTTATACTTTAACTAAAGAAGTATAAATGTTAAAACTATGCAGTAAATAATAACAAAAGCATAAATTTTAAAGTTTTTTACAGAATAATTTTGTCAATGCAGAATTAATTTATTTTACTCTATTTGCAATTTTCATTAGTGATTCCAATGGTGACTATTATCATTAGGGTCATCAAACATGCAATAATGAATGGCATATTCTGTTCTAACAGCTGTTATTACCAAACCAATGTGATGGTTTACTTTTTCTATGATTTTCACCATTAAAATCACTAACAGAATCTGTAAATAAAATAGTTCTGCATTGATAAAATTATTATCTAAAAAGCTTTAAAAGTCATAGTCACATATTATCCATGATTTTAATGCTTATAGCTCTAGTTATTGAAGTGTAACTGCACATGTATTTTAGGTCCACCTTATGTATATTGCATCTTTATAAATTTTTAAAGTAGTTTGTAAACTTATTTATATATATAATTATTATAAAATTTTCATTTTATTTTTATTTCCAAACTTTTAAAATTTTAATTGTATTGATTATAATTATGAAGAATATTTTGAAAAATTGCAAGAGCATTAAAATTATAAGAATATAAACTTGATTTTTATGATTTTTGCAAAACATGATAATGCAGAAATAGAAAATTTCAAGAACAGTTATGAATACAGTGGTATTTTGTATTTGAAACAATTTTAACTTTGAATGTTCCAGAATTTGAATGCCAAATTTGAAAGAAATTTGATCTGGAGTTTGAATTATGCTTCTATGTTTGAATTGTGCTTGTGGTGAAAAAATGTGATTTGCTGCATAAATGCCAAGTCATCTTTCACTCTCACTGTGAAAGCATTTCTTGAGTTACACTTGTATGTTTTATTGCTGTTTTTTTGCACTGAAAACATACAAGTTTTGGTTATATATATATATATAATCTTTATGTGGTTAATCATGGCTTCTATGAAGAGTGTGAAAGCATTGAAGTCTAAGAGGAAGGTTGTAGTATTGACAATTGAGGTTAAAAAGAAATTTGCTGTGAAGCATGAAAGCACAACACATGTGGCAGATCTGGTGGCCATATTTAAGGTGCCAAAGTTGACAGTGTGCAACCAGTAAATGCAATTTTCACTTTATCATACAGTACTTATGTATTTTATTTATTGTTTTCATGTTTTAATATATTATTTAGGGCATTTAATAGTGTTATTTTTATTTAAATTATGTGTATTTGCTGTTAAGTTTATGGAAATGGACATTGTTTAGGGTCTGGGAATGAATTACAGTAGAGCATTGATTATCTAAAACATTTTGGGACTGTGGATTGTTCGGATAACTGATCATTTACAAAAAATATATTAAACATAAAACTGTACTGCATATAATTTGTATCACACGTCTTACAAATACATACCTTAAATAATGTAATACATTAAACTAGGGTTACAGTTTAATTTGGCAGGGAGGGGAAGAGTGCTGCAACACCACAGCCCTAGTGGAAATTTGAATTTGCTGACTGGAATGCTTTCAGTTAACAGATGTTTTGATTGATCAGTATTCGGATAAGTGATGCCCTACTGTAATTTACTTTCCATTATTTCTAATAGAAAAATTTGAAGTGCAAGGGATCATTGTTTTTGAATTTATTTTTTGTAATCATCCTCTTATAATGTTGAGTCTTTTTTTTTTCCATCAAATTATTTATATAATTGATTTTTTTGCATCTCGTTTAAAAAATTATGGAATAGAAAATTTATTTCTTTTTACTAGATACATCCAACACACCCTATTGCTGAGAACATATATTTATTACACAAAACTAGCGTTTTCGGCCCAATTTATGGGCCATCTTCAGGTTACCGTTGTTCGACTCTAATACAAAATCGAACAAGTTCAAAATTAAACCAAATTAGAACATACGTTTAAATTACGCTAATAGAATAAGTATAACCAAAATAAAACAATAAATAATAAAAAACCAAAATAACACAAAAAATGAAAATAAAATACGATGATTGGCTGTAAACACTAAGGAACATTTCCTTATACCTTAACCCAGATACCTATTGAGTCACTGGAGACGCATTATTACGCGTGTTACTTCTTATTATGTATTTCCAGGATGACGGTAACACCGTCGCATCCTTATAATTTAAACATCTGTCAGCCAAACTCGCTCTGTAAATTTCGCATTTCTCAAGTTATGGATGACAGCGCTGGCGAGCGTACTTTTGCAAGAATTTTGGCATCCTCCCATTTAACAACCGAACCATCCGCTTGCGCCATTTTGGATAATGCTGTTGCACACTTGTTTTTTGCGACATCGTATCGGTGCTTCTTAATCCTCACCCCAAGGTTTCTATTAGTGACCCCTACATAGTCCTTATCGATTCCCAACTGGTCATTTTTGTAGGGAATTGCATATACTCCTGCCTGTTCATTATCATCAATTCTTTCTTTGTCATTTCTAATCAACCTATACACTGTGGGGCCCTTTTGCATATTATACTGGCGTTTTTGTGTCTCACTATTTGCTTCATAATCGGGAAGAGACATTTATTATACGTAAACTTTGTGAATTTACCCCCAGCCTCTGGTTTCTTCTTAGAGCTGCTCCTAGGCTTTACGTACGCTGCTATTAAACGCTCTATAGATCTTGTTCCAAACCCTAACTCTTTTGCAACCTTTTTGATCCTACCCAGCTCATCCATCGTGTCCATTACATTTGAGCAATACAGAAACGCTTTTCTAAATGCAGATAGTTTATAAACTGTTGGGTCATTAGAATTTGCCGGAATATACATCGGATCATGCGTGGGCTTGATGTACACCTTCGTGCATAAAGTTCCATTCTTAAATTCAATGCTAACGTCCAAGAAGTGTAGCTCCTTGTTACTAATTTGCTCCAGGTTAAGTTTTAAGCCATGTTGGTTAGAGTTCACTTGGCCTAAGAATCGTTTTATCATTGCGTCATTCTTCCAAATAATTAGAACATCATCTACATATCTTTTGTACATGATTATGTACTCATTATAGTTGATAAGCGTCATGCTTTCTAATTTTCTCAGCACCAACTCACAGAGCAGGCCAGACATTGGGCTGCCCATTGTGGGAGGATGCCAAATTCTTGCAAAAGTATGCTCGCCAACGCTGTCATCCATAACTTGAGAAATGCGAAATTTACAGAGCGAGTTTGGCTGACAGATGTTTAAATTATAAGGATGCGACGGTGTTACCGTCATCCTGGAAATACATAATAAGAAGTAACACGCGTAATAATGCGTCTCCAGTGACTCAATAGGTATCTGGGTTAAGGTATAAGGAAATGTTCCTTAGTGTTTACAGCCAATCATCGTATTTTATTTTCATTTTTTGTGTTATTTTGGTTTTTTATTACTTATTGTTTTATTTTGGTTATACAGTGGAACCTCGGTATACGACCTTAATCCGTTCCTGGTGTTTGGACTTATACCGAATAGGACGTATATCAAACCAACCTTTTCCATAAGAAGTAATGTAAAAATGATTAATCCGTTCTCATGTAAAAAAAAATGGCTGGCTTTAAACACCTCGCTTTCCTTGCTAGTTTCTGCTTGATTTTTCATGAGATCAGTATGTATCCTTTTAACTTTCTCGCAAATAATTTCTTCTGATACGCTGTCGCCGGCACACTGTTTTTCAGTTGTCCAAAGCAAAAGCAATTTCTTGACATGATCTAATGTCTTCGATCTCTGTTTAGAAATTGATTTAACCCCTTTCGCAACGTTAGCAAATTTAATAATGTCTTTATTTTTCACGATTGTCGATATCGTCGTTCTCGGAATACGGAATGCAACAGTTAAATCTCGT
>NW_019384755.1:781497-807075 GCF_000671375.1 Centruroides sculpturatus | reverse complement strand
AAGTGATACTGGAGCATCTAGAATAATGTCTTTAAATGTTAAGTTGTTATATCTATTCCATGTTTTACTTTGCTATTTTTTCAAACTTGTTTTTTAATACCATTTTAATTCCTCAATATATTAATGATGTCTTAAAATTTTCTAGTTACATTTATGAATTTTGCTTTACTTTCAGTTTCTTTATACCAAAAGCTCTGACATGATAACTTATAATGTCAAAATTTAAAAAATTTTTATGCATTCAACTGTTAAAAATCTTCATTTATCACACTGAATTGAAAGTGGAAGTAAAATTATGAAAATTTTATATTTCATGGCACCCTTGTGAGGAAGCCGCGGCACACACTTTGGGAACCGCTGCACTTAATTATTTATATTTTAATGTAAAATATTATTTATAACTTAGACAAACAGTGAATTAAATAACAACAATTTTTAATGAATATTTATTTAATTAGTTGCATTAATTCTTATTTATCTATTGAATAAATGTTTAATTGATAACAAAATTATTAATTTAGGTTACAAAACTGATTGACAATAGTATGTCTGTGCAATTATCCAAGATAGCCATAGATTCTGATGATCTTTTGGATTGGTTGGCTGAAAATAAAGTATTGTCCATTGCATTAGAAGGTAAGATAATACCCTGCTTTTTTCTCTTTTTTCCAGATTTTGACGTTAAATTATTTTGAAAGTAAATTTCACTCAGTAGTGATGTGGATCAAAAGACACACCAACACACAAAAAGTATTGTTTTATAAAATTTTCTGTTCTTTATAAATATAATTTTTCTCACAATCATTTAAAACACTCATAAACAAACAAACAAACACACACACACACACACACACACACACACACACACACACAATTCAGAAACTGGCACTATATATACACACTTTTCTTTTCTTTAATTAGAAATTATTGGAGAAAATTAATTATAAAATATAATTCCAATCATAATTTTCTCTAATTATTAGACATTTAAATATAAAAAAAAAATTTATCTATTTAATACCTTGTTAGATTTAATTAAAAATAACATTGTACGAGCAAAAACATGTGAATTGTTAAATACTGATTCCTTAGTTTTTGGTTGCACGTATTTAAATTTCTTAGCTACTATATAAGTATATACAATATAAAGAACTGCTCTTTAATTTGAAAAGATCTAAGATCTTGAAAATGTTTTTAAAATATATGAACTGTTAAAAATATATATTAGGTTAATTATTATGAAAACAATTTAAATTGTCTAATTATAGGTAATATAGATCAAGTACAGTATTCTGATAAAATTAGAGGAATCATGGAATTTTTAGGACAAAGACTATCATTAGATGAACTCACTAAAATATGGAATATGCAGGTAAAATATAATATAATATATTGTATTTTACTTTAAAATTAAAATTATATCTAAGCAGCTTATTTCTGGAACTATTTTTGATGGATAAAGGATTAATTCCCTCCTTAATGGATACCATTTTTTTCTCATCAATTTTATTTATATATTAATTAAATAAATTAACTTTTACAAATGAACTGTGTGTTTAAAATTATATTTATTATTCATACTCATAAAGCTGAACAAATTTTTTTAAAAGAAAAATTATTTCAAAAAAGAAATAATAAATTTATTATTATTGTAAAATGTTATAGGATAAAAATTTATGGCTTCTTAATATTTAATTACAGTAGAGCCTCGATTATCCAACACCCAATTAACCGACACCTCGGTTAACCGACCATCCTAGTCGGCAAATTTCAAATGTCCGCTAGTGATGTGGTGCTAAAATATTTGGCTATGTCTTGGCTACTTTAATATTATTTTTATGTGTTTTAGCTGGCCATGAAAGGGAGCCAGTATTTAAACGAGGCTTAATTTTCTAATTTTTAACAATACAATAGTGACGATTATTATTTTAAAAAATTTTGTTAGGCTTAACATCGATGAAAATTCAACGTGAAGTAGGTTAATAGCGATATACTAATATACTAATTACATGGGATATAGTAATATACTACACTAATAATGGATTTTTTCATACTTTTTGGTTATCCGACTTTTCAATTTTCCGACCAACCCCAGTCCCCAATTGAGTCAGATAATCGAGGCTCTACTGTATTAAGAAATAATGTTTTAAACCAGTGGTTTTTAAATTTTTTGTGAAGATTCATTTTTTTTGTAAAAAAAATTCTTACACTTCTTATACTTTTTGTGAAATTATACTTAACATATTTTTCTTAGAATACAAGGTTTGTTCAAAAAGTATCGGACTTTTATTTTTTCTGCGTAAACCAATGATAAGCGGGAGGCCTCTTTCGATGGAGTTGTGGAGGGGACAGTCATGCACAGCCCTGAATTTTTTCCCGCCTGCAGGAAGCGTCAGTCGTTGGCAATCGGCCTATGAGTGACTCCTTTGGTGGAGTTGTGGAGGGGACAGTCATGCACAGCCCTGAATTTTTTCCCGCCTGCAGGAAGCGTCAGTCGTTGGCAGTCGGCCTATGAGTGAGGACATGTAGCGAGCTCTCGTCGGATTTCACTAAGTTGGAAAATGACTGAACAACGTGAGCAGCGATATTACATCAAATTTTGCCAAAAACCTTGGCGATACCTAAGTGTAAACCATTCGCAAGATTCAGCAGGCTTTCGGGGACAATCCTCGAGGCCAAAAAAAGTGCGTCGGGTCTGCGGCAATATCAAGGTCATGTTGACAGTTTTTTCGACTCTCGTGGGGTAGTGTGTCGTGAGTACGCACCAAAAGGCCAAACCATCGCAAAGGAGTACTACCAGGAGATCCTTCGTCATCTTTGTGATGCTGTGCGACGCAAACCACCGGATCTGTGGTCGATCAAAACTTGGTAGCTCCATTGTGATAACGCATCCGCCCATTCTGCGCATCTGATTCAGGCTTTCGTCGCCAAACACAACACTCCTGTGGTTCGTCACGCTCCGTACTCTCCCCACATGGCTCTGTGTGACTTTTTGCTATTTTCCAAGCTGAAAATGCCGCTAAAAGGAACCTGATTTTAGTCGAGAGAAGACATCGTGCGGAATGTGACGGACCGGCTGATGGCCATTCCAAAAGATGCATCCCAGCAGTGTTTCCAGCAATGGCAGGAACGCTGGGAGAAGTGTATACACTACCAAGGAGACCACTTTGAAGGGGATTAGGGTTTTGTACCTCAAAATCAATAAATGTATTTTTGCCGACGAAAGGTCCGATACTTTTTGAACAGACCTTGTATATTTTATTCTAATGAAACAAAGGTTTTCTTAGTTTTTTAATAGGAGATAATTACATTTCAAATAAAGAAAAGTAAAATAGCACACAGAGATAATGACCACTAAATGAAATGAAATTTTGATGATAGAATGACTACATCACAATCATAACTATAACTTTTCATCACATTCCCTAGAAAGTGTCTGATATTCCACTAAGGAGGCACACTCCACACTGTGAGGACCCAACCGAGGTCCGAATCATGTAAATCACGATATTCCTATGATTAAATAATAACGATAGATTAATTATGAGAGGGAGAGGAAAATCCCATAATTTAAACAACGCGGCACAAAATGTAGACAACGAGTCTCGGATGACTTGAACACGTGTTAAACGAACTGTCAATGTCAGAGTGAAAAGTTATAAGTCAGAGACAAGTGGTCATATGCAGGTAGAACTTTGACCCCCGCTCTCATAAACAGTCAATCTAGGGAAACAATTTCTGAAAAGAGGGAAAGATTTAAGAGAGATAAATCATTGCATATGATCGTTCGAGTACCCAGATGACAGAAATCGTGAGTAACGGAGTTAAATTATGAGTGTGAGTCTTGCAATTTTGTCAACAATCCCCAAGAACAATTGACAGAAAGGCGTCGAGCGGACCCTGGAATCGGACCTTTCCTGTGACCTGAGTCGGTCTCGATTTTCCCCAAAACAAAAGAGAGACCAATCGGGAAGCGAGGAAGGGGATGAGGGGCCAATCAGAAGTCCGAATAGTGGGAGAAAAAACTATAAAAATCGGAAAATCAAGGTCAAGAGAGCTCTCCTCCGACTCCACGAAAGGTAGTGACTTCTCTTGTAGTGTGTCGTCGCAAAGAACTGTGGACTCCGCCGCTTATATCTTCTGATCGTCCGCCGTGATCAGCAACAGCATCTCGTCCGCCCCGGGGCTATGACCGATGTCGAAGTTCTCACACTTCGCATCTTCGAGGGAAGAATCTAGTGAAGGACTGTCAATTGCCGATGTAAGCATAAATGTTAACAAATAAATGGCTTTCTTGTGTAAAACACTTTTCATCATTTGCCTCCTCCGTCACCGCCCACATACAACCTTCCCTTAGGTCCATCCTGACGCGGGATTAATAGATCCCACCTAGGAGACGGCAACCTTACACAGGTGCCGTGAAGTGGGTTTCAAGCCCCCTATCTCCCCCGGATCGGCCATCTTACAACACACAGTTTAAGAACCACTGTTTTAAACTAAAATTCTTATAAGTTTATTTATTAATTGTGTCAATTTACTGTTTTTTTGAAATTATTTCTATATTGGATTATTTGATATTTATTTATTTAATTACCATAATTTCATACAGTAACTGTAGACTATGTGTTTAAAAGTCAATTTTAAAGCAGATATGGATTATATACCAGTTGTAAATTGCAATTGCAAACTGAATAAACAGCTTTTTCTTTGTCTGAAATTACTTAGACTCTATTTAGAAAACATGAAAAATCATTTATCTGCTGCAGACATGCTCACCTGCTGTGATTAATTTTTCCTGAAACAATTAAAGACAAACTTATCTTTCTCTACTATTCATTTTCTGTATATTTAATCCATGCTTTAATTGATATTATTAGACATTCCAATTTAAAGCTGTATCTTGAAAGCTAAAAAATTTCTGGTAATTATTCCCTATCTACATAATGATGTTATTTCAAAGATCTTTGATGATTAAGATATGATAAAACAATTGCCATCCTAATAAGTTATGAACTCATTTTTTTTCTTTTTATTTCTGTAATGTGAATTTTGACACAAAATAATTACAGTAGAGCGTCGATTTTCCGAAAGTCAATCATCCGAAACGTCAATCATCCTAAAGAATTCCAGTCGGCAAATTTAAATTTTCGCCACTGCTGTGGCGCTTCCATCTTTGGCTATGTCTTGGGCTACTCAAATATTTTACGTTTTTGATACTAAATTAACATCTGAAGTATAATTTTTTATTGTTTTTATATTTTTCAATATATTTATTTTGTTTGTACAAAATAAAAAAATAATTTTTAATGATACAATAGTCTTTGTTAGGCTTAACATCGATGAAAATTCAACGTGAAGCGACACGCAACGGAGAAAAATTTCGACATCGGATACTTTAAACTATTTTTTCGTACGTAAATCAGTTATCCGGACAACCCCAGTCCCCAATTGATTCGGAAAATCGACGCTCTACTGTATATATATTTAAAATGATAGCTCTAGCTGAACTGTGCAATGTTTTGTTTTGTTTATACACAACAGCATATTTTCTGCCATTTTAGTATGAAATTTAAATTAAATATGATACTAAATTTTGGTTTATTGCTTCGTTTTTTATACTCAACAGTATAAAAAAATCTTTTTTATATTAAACTAGCAGATAAGCCCTGCATTGCTTGGGCAAAAAGTAACAATACCGAAGACTAAGATTATTACATTACAGCCAATCTTACCCATTTTCACAGAATGCAAGAATTAGGTTCTCCTGTTTACAGACTAGAACATTTTTAGATGGGTCTAATATTATGTTCGATTTCCTGCAAAAATGCAAAAAAACCACATCTGCGCCTGTAAATCTTGCACGTTGCTTTCTCTTAACTCTTGCATTGTTGAAACTTTAATCCTGTCCCTTTCCCTGCGGGGGAGGGAATTTTGAAAAATTCCTTCTTAGTGTGTGTACTTGTGATGTACCCTAACTGTGTACCAAATTTTAAGTTTCAACTCCATTTCATCGTGAAATTTCATCGTGAAATGTTCACGATGAAATGCTCATATATACACACACTACCTATCGTAGGATAAATGTACTATGCCAGAACTTAATAATTATATAACATCTACTGCACACCGGACTGTATAAAATAAATATGATGTACTTGAACCTATAACCGATATGTATCGAATAATCTTTCAACGACGAACGTTTTCATAACCCCTTCTGGGCTCTTCTTCAGGTGAAACAGCTGGATCGAACACCAAAAACAAAATTTGAATAAATACAAACTCTGTTGAGTTTGAATCGTTTGGATCGTTTGCTTGTTTCGTCACGTGATATGTTTGAACGTGATCGAAGTTAACGATCAATGTCCAAATTCAAGAGAAAGATATTATTATGATACTTAAAAAACGTGCGATTGAGATACATACTTATTCAATACTGTTCTCACATGTTCCCCAGTACCTTCTATTTTTATTTTTTATTTTTTATTTTAATATTTAATAAATAGTATTTCGCTGTTACTCTTTATGTAGTAGGTTTTGCCATGCCATGGAAAGGCTGATTTCGTCTCTTGAATTAATACAAGTGGATGTGTCGTATGCTCTAAAAATTTCCATCTCCTCCAACCATTTTAGATGGTGAGTGTGCGGTGTGGTGACAATTATCTGCGCTCTATTGAAGTCCGCCACTATTTTGGGATCAGTGGTGTAGGTGGAGAGTGATGTTGTGTGTCTGTTGCGTTGTACATCCGAGATGTGCTCTTTTATCCTAACCCCTAATGAATGTTTAGTCGATCCTACATATACCAAATCCCTGTTAAACCGGTTATCTCTTAGAGGGATTGTATAGACACCTGATAACTTCTCCATCCTGGATTGGTCCTTTTTGTTGCGTAGGAGGAGTGTGAGAATTCAGGGTGGAGAAATTATCAGGCGTCTATACAATCCCTCTAAGAGATAACTGGTTTAACAGGGATTTAGTATACGTAGGATCGACTAAACGTTCATTAGGGGTTAGGATAAAAGAGCACATCTCGGATGTACAACGCAACAGACACACAACATCACTCTCCACCTACGCCACTGATCCCAAAATAGTGGCGGACTTCAATAGAGCGCAGATAATTGTCACCACACCGCACACTCACCATCTAAAATGGTTGGAGGAGATGGAAATTTTTAGAGCATACGACACATCCACTTGTATTAATTCAAGAGACGAAATCAGCCTTTCCATGGCATGGCAAAACCTACTACATAAAGAGTAACAGCGAAATACTATTTATTAAATATTAAAATAAAAAATAAAAAATAAAAATAGAAGGTACTGGGGAACATGTGAGAACAGTATTGAATAAGTATGTATCTCAATCGCACGTTTTTTAAGTATCATAATAATATCTTTCTCATGAATTTGGACATTGATCGTTAACTTCGATCACGTTCAAACATATCACATGACGAAATAAGCGAACGATCCGAACGATTCAAACTTAACAGATTTCGTATTTATTCAAATTTTGTTTTTGGTGTTCGATCCAGCTGTTTCACCTGAAGAAGAGCCCAGAAGGGGTTATGAAAACGTTCATCGTTGAAAGATTATTCAATACATATCGGTTATAGGTTCAAGTACTGTACATCATATTTACTATGCCAGAAACCTTCATGGGCGTGTATTAAACAACTTCCCAAAGTTCATGGCAATTGGATAAATGGTGTAGTAATGCATGAAGGACACAGACATACATTCATTTTTATATATATAGATAAAGTAACATCCACATATAATTTAAAATGTTATTAAATAACTTTGAAGTTAGAAAATAACAGTAAAATACTGTAAATCTTTGCAAAACCTTTTGTAAACAGTAATTTGATTACTAAAACAGAATTTCAACATTTTATTGTATGGATTTGATCTATTATAATTCATTACCAAATAATAAAATATGTTTTGTCAAATGAGTTATCTGCCAAAGGACAAAATTTTTTTATTATATTGTTTTATTTATTAAATAATATTAACATAATATAATAATACTTGTTAAAATAAACTTTAAAAAATTAAATAGAAAATAGTCAATCAGTCAATTTTGTTTAACTTTTTGGATTACAAACTTCTTGGTTGGGGTAAATATAAGTTACAAATGTTAGATATCTAACATAAGTTAATTTTCTTTTAAAAGTTCCAAGCAAAATTATTACGAAATAATAATTGTACATCTTTAATAGAACTGTTAACAAACTTAAATTAGTAATCTTTATTTAATGTTTTTTTAGTTTATTTTTTAACAGTTATTGCTATATATTTTATTAATATTATTTGATAAATAATACAGAAATGAAACAAATTTAATAAAAAAGTTGCTATTAAATTAGCCATTTGTATCTTTGACACATGAAGTTTAGCAGATTTCCTCTTAGAATTGATTTTTTGTTCCACTTATTATATAACAAGTGAAATAGAAAATATTTTAATATTTGAGAATGGTACCTTGTAAATTGCATACTCATATGTGTCATGCTTTCAGAGGATGCTTTATTGTGGGATTACTGTTTCAGCATTTTCTGCATGATATATGCCAGTGTGGGTTTTATGCCACCACTGAATATTCACATGAAATTATGGTAATTAAATAAATTAGTAACTAATAATGCAGTATAAGTTTTTAAAAGTATTACTATTATTTCTTTTGAAATTAAGATAAAGATTGAATTAGGTAAGTCAAGTTTAAAATTGTTTCTAAGCAAGTAAAAGAATGTTGAAGTTATTTTAAATATTCAAAAAAAAAAGAAGCCAAAACTTTTTTCTACTTTAATGTTTTTGAAACTGTTAGACCATAGTTTTCTTAAGTTACATAATAAATATATTGTAAATAATTATACTTAGCAACAGATTTATATTAATGTTTTTGATTTGTTAATTTTCATATTTAAATTTTTATTTTGAGTGATAGGAAGTCTTAAAAAATTTAGAATTTTGAATATATTATTACTATTATTATTATAATACTATTACTGTTATTATATTATCCATTAGATAGTAATTTGAGAATCTGTCTTTGAATTATTTATTGTGTATAATAGATTATTTATGATTTCAAAATTATCTTATATGTACGAAATTTAATTATAATATAAATGCTGATATATAAGTTGCTAGTTTAGTTCATAAATGAACTATAAGTACCAGATGAATGTTTTCCAAGATAAAAATTATAAATATAAAATAAAAATGAAATAAAAATCTGAATTTATAAATTTAAATTGATATTATTTTAAAACAAGATATACATTACTTAAAATTCTTAGAATTATTTATTACATAAAAAGAGCAATACTTCATTTAACTAAGAAAGAAAACACGATAACTGTTATTTATGAATACACATTTAACAGTTACAAAGTAATTTAATTTCAGTTAAAGTTATGAATTGAAGGATGTGATTTAGGAAATCAATATTGCACATCAGAAAATAAGAAAAAATAATCCTGTTTTAGGAAAAGCTACTAGTGAAGAATGTAATGAAACTTTTTGTTTGTAATTTGATATTAACAGTCATACAAATTTACTGTTATAGATTGGCATATAATTTAAAATTCTAGTGAAATTGTCATCAATATTTCTATAATAAATACTTTTATCATCATTTACATGATTACTTTAAATATTTATTCTGTTTCTGTTCTTCATATAATTATGCACATTTGTAAGATATGTTGTGTGATATAGTAATGTTTGAATAAAAATCTAAATTATAATTTTCATTAATTTTGCATTTATGGCTTCTAATGTGCATGTATATAAAAAAGTGGATAAAAATTTTGTTAAAAATACAAAGTTAATAGAAATAATGAAAAAAAAATCTGAAAAAATTAATACACAAATAACTTGTTAATTAGAATTTTATTCAATTTTTTCTTGAATATTAATAATTTTTTAATTACAAATACTGAATAAATTCTGAATTAAATCAATTTACTTCTAATGACTAAATTTAACAGATGACAACTTCACTGCCTACATTTAGTCCAAATTGCTTAGTATCTTATTAATTAATTAGTGATGTTGTAGCCCACTAAGAATTTGTTGTATTGTTTTATTGTTAATTAATTTTTTATTCATATTAGGTTTTGTTACAAGTAAGAAGTAAATTTGCTAGATAAAACTGTTAAAATTATGAATTTTAAAAAATGTATTTGTTTATTCAATATATAGGATTAATTTATAGTTATGTTAATATGGATAGTTAAATTTTGCTTGGAGTTAAGTTTTAGCCAGAGCTATGGAGTCATTTAAAAATTTACTGATTTCGACCAGGCCCAGAAATTCTGATTTCATCATGTGACCTCAGAATAAAAGCTTCAATAAATAGAGTTCTAATACAGATAGAATGTAGACACATTTTTATTCCAAAGCTAAAAGACTCCTGTAAGTAATGACACAGTTAATATATAAATATGTATTTGATAATTTTTACTTTTCCAGCTGTTAGATATAACAGAGGGATTTTTACATTTTTTGACTCAGGACACCTTGAAATGTTGGTATATGCAAAAGATTTGAGGGTTTTCCTCCCTGTATGTATGGATGTTAGAATGTGTAGGGGCATGATTTTGGTCATCTTGTTTGAATCGTAATAACTTCTGTGGTTTTTGAATCGGAGTCAGATGGTTTAACGCAGGAGTTTTTAAGTTTCAAAGTGGTTGAAGTTTAATGAAATCATGCTCTCCCACACATTCTAGCATTTATGCACGCAGAAGAAACATCGAATATTTTTGCACTTCTTAATGTTTCAAGGCATCCTGAATTCAAAAGAATAAAAATCTGAGGAAGCCATTTTTTAACTGATTGTCATTCTTTTTATTTGTTATAAGCGTATACTGTATAACAGCTGGGAAAGTAATATATACATGACAAGTTGGGAAAGTAAAAAGGAATCAGAGTCAGCAGATTTTTGATGACTCTGACTCTGACTATGACTAAAAGACTCCACAACACTGATGCCACAGCCCTGGTTATAACCATAAATTTTCTCTCATAATTTATGTAACATTTAAAAAAAAATCAATTACAAATTAATATCAGAAACATGTTTATTTCAGAATGGACAAAATGCTCAGATTGTGGACAATGTGCATTCAATTATGGCTGCTGCATCATCTAAATTCAATCAAGAACAATTTCATCATTTATTATCACTTGCTCAAACTGTAAGATTTTTAAAAAGTTTTATTTTATATTTTGTATTCATTACTCTTAAATAACATTAAATTTCTTATTCATAAAATTAGATATATTGAATTCAAACTTTAAAATAGTTTTGCTTATTGATTTTAATTAAAAATAAGAAAGTAAAATGTATATATCAATCTATCATAGAGCTTTACTCATAAACTTTAGACACTGTTCACTAAGAAAGTTTGATTTTTTGTTTCTCATACCTTAACAAGGTTTAGAATTATAATAATTAAATTAAAACATTAGTATTAAGGTGAATTTTGTGAGTTACATGATTCAAACTAATGCTTAATAATAGACCTCTATATTAATTTAGTTTTCTTAAATGTCTGATAAAAAAATCACTTATTATTTATTTGCTAATAAGTTATAATTGAATAGAACTAATTGAATGTGCAAGTAGTGGAATATTTAGAATCTTTCATGTTATTTATTAAGTAACTACGTGACAGTTATTTACAATTTATTCAAATATAATATGATTGCACTGTGTTTAATAAAAATAAAAATATTCAAATTGAAGAATAATGTAACTATTGCATCTTAAAAATATTTGTAAAATCTGTGAAGAGAATTCCAAATATTGTTCTCAATGATGTTTTAAAAATTACTTTTCAGTAATTATAATTAAGACAAAAATCTCATTTTAGTCATCTAGTTTCAATTAACAATATTTTGAAATCACAATCGAAACATTTATGTTAAATAACATAAATTACAGAACTTTAATTAAAGTTCACACATTGATAAAAAGTTCCTAAAGTTGATGAAGTAGCTTTTTTCTTCATCCAACAGAGTTAAATGAATGGCAGGAATGATTTAAATTTCTGGATTATGACAGTAGCCTACAAAGAAATGTCTGTTGGAATAAGGCTGTTTTGCCATTTTAGGAACTTTAATGCTAATGCATAAAGTTTAATTTTAATTCTGTAATTTATTATATGTTTTTAAATATAAATTTTGGCAAAGACAAGTATTTAATTGTTTACTATTATGTAAATAAAATGTTTATTTTACATAATATTTTAAAAATTATTTATTTTTAAAATTTCTAAATCTTTGTTCAGATGAATTATTATTAAAAATATATAAATCACATTTTATGTAATTTTATTAATATTTTAGTTAGGAAAATTTAATAGTATTTGTATGTTTTTTGTTTTCAAGTGTTTAAAGTTTTTTTTATTATGAATAAGTATTGGTTATTAAATATCATGTTACATTAATTTAATTATAGGTATTGGATTTACTATGGGACTTAGCTCATTCTCCGCTTATATCTACTTCTTTAATAGAACAAATATTGGTTGAACATTTTACTATTTTAGCTGAAGTATCGCATAAAGATCAAACAAAAAAGAATTATATTCTTNTGAGTAAATATAATTTATAGCATTTTAGACTTCAAATTTATTATCAAAAATATTTGACAGAAAATAAGATTTATTTTGAAAATAATGTATTTACATTCTACACACAAAATGTTTGAAACAAGTAAATTTTAATTTTGATATTATTTTGTGAATAATAAAAGATACTATATTATTTAAATTAACTGGACAATCTTTAATAATTTATATTAAATTGGTATAACTTTTTATATTAAAACTAGCAGGCATGTGTCATAATCATGCTGTTAATGTAAATTTTGTATATTAGGAATATAATACAGATTTTGTTTCAGTGAGATTGTATTTGTTTTCATTACATTTATATAATTGTATGGATGTTTAGGAATCCATATTTACGTATCAGTGTATATAAATTAGGATCATCCGTAAATTATTTAACACTATTTTTATACTTTTTAACTACAATCCCATACTTCTGTAATGTTTCATAACATATCACATATTCACACATCCCCAAACTTTTGTAGTATATCTTTAATCAATCTTTAGGAATAATACAAAGCATCGGGTGCTGTAAGTTACATTATTTTATTAATTACCTGTATAACAAACAAAACAGGATTGTAAACAGTACATTTTATTACGCAACTCTTCAGAAACAAAAATGAATCATTCTGTTACCAAAGGGTTGAGATCAGAACATTATGCAATGTTTTTGCAAACAACCTTACCCCCTGTATTTGATAATTTAAAATTATATGATTAAAAATTTTTGTTTTAAAAGCTTTGATATTTTTCCAGACAGCACTTCATGATCTTAATAAAGCACATGACATTGTAAAAATGGTTACAGCAAGTTTATCAAGATGTCACAAACAAGCAGTTTCAGCAGCAGATGGTAAACCATTAATGCCAGAAACATTGATTGAGAATCGATATTCTCATGAAGAGGTAATGAATTCTTTGTAATATATAATGTATATTTATTTTATGTTTTTGATGACGTATTAATATTTAAATCTAGAAATTAGAAAACAATTATGATATTTAAAGCAGTATTAATATTTAAATGTTGTGTAATGATGACATTATACATCTTTTATAATAAATCTGTTAGGTATGCCAGAAAGTTGTATAGTTTTTCAGATAAATTTGTTAAATGTTACATTCATCAGTTCATATTGACTTTGAATATGTCAGAGGGATATGTATTAATTGAGCAAAACAAATTTAACAGAAAGCAAATATCTTCTTTTCTTTTTTGCATAAGCAACAAGTGGTTCACCAAACAAATTGCTCCAAACAAAACAAACACCAAACAAGAAAAATTCACCAAACAAATTGCTCAAATTAATAGTAGCATTAATTTGAGCAACTTGTTAGTTTAGTGAATTGTTTACATCAATTATGCAATGGTGGAGAAAAATGAATTGTTTACATCAATCATGCAAGAAAAACTATCAACATATTTTAAAATTATTTATTTAAATATGTGTTTTACCTTTGAGTAAATATAATTTATAGCATTTTAGACTTCAAATTTATTATCAAAAATATTTGACAGAAAATAAGATTTATTTTGAAAATAATGTATTTACATTCTACACACAAAATGTTTGAAACAAGTAAATTTTAATTTTGATATTATTTTGTGAATAATAAAAGATACTATATTATTTAAATTAACTGGACAATCTTTAATAATTTATATTAAATTGGTATAACTTTTTATATTAAAACTAGCAGGCATGTGTCATAATCATGCTGTTAATGTAAATTTTGTATATTAGGAATATAATACAGATTTTGTTTCAGTGAGATTGTATTTGTTTTCATTACATTTATATAATTGTATGGATGTTTAGGAATCCATATTTACGTATCAGTGTATATAAATTAGGATCATCCGTAAATTATTTAACACTATTTTTATACTTTTTAACTACAATCCCATACTTCTGTAATGTTTCATAACATATCACATATTCACACATCCCCAAACTTTTGTAGTATATCTTTAATCAATCTTTAGGAATAATACAAAGCATCGGGTGCTGTAAGTTACATTATTTTATTAATTACCTGTATAACAAACAAAACAGGATTGTAAACAGTACATTTTATTACGCAACTCTTCAGAAACAAAAATGAATCATTCTGTTACCAAAGGGTTGAGATCAGAACATTATGCAATGTTTTTGCAAACAACCTTACCCCCTGTAACATCATAATGATTATCTGCATACTCATACTCATATCTACATTATGTAATTTATGGAGAGCCCTTATGTTTTAGAACACAGAATAATTTAAAATTAATTATATTGATTAGCTATGTGTGAGATGGATACTTGTGATAAAAAGTTATGGAATGTAAAAATTTTAATTAAAAAGTTATTTTAAAAAGTTAAAAAAATAAATTTTAAAAGGTAAAATAGAATTGCACTAGTAACAAAACTGGATGTGTTGTCATTATCATCATCATCTGGAATAGGAATCGTTTTCATCTCAAACAACTATGAACACAAAAGTAATTAGGAAAGTTTTTAATAAATATATAAGTACAGTCATACCCCGGACTTACGTGATAGGTGGAACCGAGCGATAACCGCGTAAGTCGAATTTGCGTAAGTCGGGGTATAATTTTGCATATAAATACATACAAATTATTTTTAATTGGGACCGGAGACTAAAAAAAACAATAATTTAGAAAAAAATGTTTAATAAAATCTTAGATAATACATACGGATAACAAATTATATTATTATACAATTTTTCACATTAACTTGATTATCACACCATAATTTTAACATTGTTTCCATCTCAGCGATAATACCGTGACGTTTACGAATGATGCTTGAATTTAAAGATTGAGCATTTTTCACAGCTTCGAGAATTTTTTCTTTACCTTTTATAATTGTTCTGACCGTCGATTCCGGTAGATCAAACTTCTTTGCCAATTCACAAATTTTCATTTTTGTATCGAAGTCTTTAATAATGTTAACTTTACATTCCAAAGATAAAGTTTTTCTTTTCTTGTTTGATGCAGAAGAATCAGTTCTACTTCGTTTGGATGACATAGTAGAGTGTTAAGATTAATCATATTCGTTATTGTAAACCGCGCTTAAGTTAGGCGCCATCTGTTCATTTCTTTTGTATGTCCGACGATCAAAAGACCGCTTGGGATCGAGTCTGTTTATAATTTGAAAGGTAATCTTGTCAGTTGTATATACAAAAGGTAAATTGTTTACAAAATGAGTCTTTGTTTATTATCTGATAAATGTATACTTTTTTCGTCAATTGTTCACGATTGCAGATGCCTTTGTGTAAAATCCAAGTAGGATGTATGTAAGCTAATAAATGTTCTCGTTAATCTTATCTCGCCATTTGGTTCGTTCACGGTTACAAGAAATCACCACATAGAGTCTCTCGAGTCTCCGTAGATATAACAAACAGAAATAAATTTCACAAAATAAATTGTAGCTATGCGTCGATTCCGCGCGACACGTCCGAACATGTAAGCTGGACAATAGTGTGGGGGGAGTGAATAATCAAGAGTTGCGTGGCGCTCAAACAAAAGATGAATCGACGAGATTTGAAAATCGCGTAACTCCGGGTTCGCGTAAGTCAGGGTAGCGTAAGTCGGGGTATGACTGTACTCTCAAAATATGTGCATATTACTATCAATATGAACTTTTAAATAAAAATTACTGTAAGTACTTTAAATTATTGATTAAATCTTTGGAGTGAGAGAGAGAAATAGTGGTGGCACTTTTAGTTTTCTGGAGTATGGTGTTAGACTTATATGATTGACAGAATATAGACCATGTCTCTTAGATGGACTGATAGTGATTGGCTGTGCGTGACATTTTTTGATCTTATTACTTTATAATATATATATAATTTATTTATAGATATTGAAATTGATTTTTTAGTTTTTTCTTTATTAATAAATGTTTCAATAATGTATGAAATTTATGAACTATTTATAAATACAACAGAATCTGCTTATTGAAATCATGGATATTGCTATCATTTGTTTAATGCTATCAGATTTAGCAAGTTATAAAGCTACATAACTTAAAATACATATATAAAACTTTGTATATTTTAATTAGAATTTGCTTATAGTTGTTATCATTGAGTGAATAGGCAAAAAAATCATTGTGAATGTGTCTCTTTAATCCGATCAATTCAGTTCGGTAGACTATCAATACAGCTTTCAGGTTAGATACTTCTTTTATTGTTTTGACAAATGCATTTCGGACTTATATGAATTTTAAGTCCCTCTTCAGTTCAAAACTGTTTTCTCCATCCATTTGTATCCAATATGCATTTGTATCCAAAATGCATTTGTCAAAACAATAAAAGAAGTATCTAACCTGAAAGCTGTATTGATAGTCTACCGAACTGAATTGATCGGATTAAAGAGACACATTCACAACGAAATAGCAGCTACCATAAGTGATATTTAGACAAAAAAATCATCTTTGCATCCCATTTGTTTTACTACATGGCTAATAACAAGCAATTATTATCAATTATCAATCTTAAGGAGTGCTATAAATGTTAAACATTATTGTTTTAACTATTATTTGCTTGCAGCACAATAGTTTAAATTGCTGATATTTCTTTTTTTCAGTTATATAATAATTGTTATTAAAGACAGTATAGCAAGCAATCAATACTGAATGAAATACAGGTAGGCCTCCTACAACGCGGTACCTTTACAACACATTTTCGCTCCAATGCGGTTGGAAAAATGCAGAAATTTTCTTACAATGCGGTACTTTTACAACGCGGTTTATGGTATTTAGAAACGAATTATCTTTCACATAACAGAAAAATCTCATCGGATCACTTAATATGCGCCACAGTTCGGTGTACAGAGCTAAATATCTTCGAAAGCAGCTGTTTGTTCACGTTGATGTGTTATTCCCATGAAAGTTTCAGGGGAAAACCGGTTTCTAGACAGATCTGCATCAGTTACCATAAACACTCAAATATATCACTGAATTTTTGATAATTTATACTCTTTCAATAGGTGGGGACTGCAAAAAAGGTCCAAAATACAGTATAAACTTCTATTGGGTGTATATTTTTAACAACATAGTGAAGGGAAGTTATTTTTTGCAATTTTTACTGTCCACAAAACTGCTTGAAAAAATTTTAGCCATAACAGTGTTGAATGAAAAGAAAGGACCGTCATTAGAAAGGAAATTTATTAATATATCTCTTCAAACAAAGATAGAAATTTTGGATCAAATTAAAAATCAAGAGTGGATAGCTGATATTGGTAGGCATTTTAATTTAAATGAGTCAACTATTCGGTCGATTAAGCAATAGGAAGAAAAGATTAAGAATTCAGTCGCATCCGGATCATCTATTCTTGCGAAAAATGTTGCTCGTCCGACAGCACCTGTAATGAAAAAAAAATGGAACAAATGCTAATATTATGGGTAGAATATATGAACAAGAAACGGTTGCCTTTAAATAAAAGTGCAGTTAAACNTAAGTCCCTCTTCAGTTCAAAACTGTTTTCTCCATCCATTTGTATCCAATATGCATTTGTATCCAAAATGCATTTGTCAAAACAATAAAAGAAGTATCTAACCTGAAAGCTGTATTGATAGTCTACCGAACTGAATTGATCGGATTAAAGAGACACATTCACAACGAAATAGCAGCTACCATAAGTGATATTTAGACAAAAAAATCATCTTTGCATCCCATTTGTTTTACTACATGGCTAATAACAAGCAATTATTATCAATTATCAATCTTAAGGAGTGCTATAAATGTTAAACATTATTGTTTTAACTATTATTTGCTTGCAGCACAATAGTTTAAATTGCTGATATTTCTTTTTTTCAGTTATATAATAATTGTTATTAAAGACAGTATAGCAAGCAATCAATACTGAATGAAATACAGGTAGGCCTCCTACAACGCGGTACCTTTACAACACATTTTCGCTCCAATGCGGTTGGAAAAATGCAGAAATTTTCTTACAATGCGGTACTTTTACAACGCGGTTTATGGTATTTAGAAACGAATTATCTTTCACATAACAGAAAAATCTCATCGGATCACTTAATATGCGCCACAGTTCGGTGTACAGAGCTAAATATCTTCGAAAGCAGCTGTTTGTTCACGTTGATGTGTTATTCCCATGAAAGTTTCAGGGGAAAACCGGTTTCTAGACAGATCTGCATCAGTTACCATAAACACTCAAATATATCACTGAATTTTTGATAATTTATACTCTTTCAATAGGTGGGGACTGCAAAAAAGGTCCAAAATACAGTATAAACTTCTATTGGGTGTATATTTTTAACAACATAGTGAAGGGAAGTTATTTTTTGCAATTTTTACTGTCCACAAAACTGCTTGAAAAAATTTTAGCCATAACAGTGTTGAATGAAAAGAAAGGACCGTCATTAGAAAGGAAATTTATTAATATATCTCTTCAAACAAAGATAGAAATTTTGGATCAAATTAAAAATCAAGAGTGGATAGCTGATATTGGTAGGCATTTTAATTTAAATGAGTCAACTATTCGGTCGATTAAGCAATAGGAAGAAAAGATTAAGAATTCAGTCGCATCCGGATCATCTATTCTTGCGAAAAATGTTGCTCGTCCGACAGCACCTGTAATGAAAAAAAAATGGAACAAATGCTAATATTATGGGTAGAATATATGAACAAGAAACGGTTGCCTTTAAATAAAAGTGCAGTTAAACACAAAGCCTTAAAAATATTTGATTATTTAAAACAAATGGGACAGTCGTCGGCTGATGAAACCAGTGTTAAATTCGTGGCTAGCAATGGCTGGTTTGAAAAATTCAAAAAACGCCATTCAAACGGCAAGTTTTTCTCTTTTTAGAACTGAATCCCAGTTTTTGTATTAAGTTGGTGTCTCCTATAACGCGATTTACCACAACACGGTATTTTCAAGGAACGTATCTACCGTGTTGTAGGAGGCCTACCTGTACTATTAATTAATAATTATAATAAATACATTTTCAAGTCATACATTTTTTAATTGTCTAACGTGTCCTTTTAATGTCAGAGTCAATAAAACAAATTTCCATTAATTATAATCTTATTTACTTACTATGAACTTCAAGAATAACTGCATTTATAAAGGTGTAAGTTTTTGTAAATTATTTATTTACACCACTTAATGTTATATATTTGGCTATTATTATCAGTGTAGGTAGGCAAATCCCAGTGATTACAATAAATGGATTCTACTGTATATATGATGATTAATGATGGAAATGTAACTTTTTGTGTATGTATTATAGTATTTGATCGAGCATTTGAATTTTCTTCAATTTTTGTTGCAAGAAGGAGCACAATATCTACCATGGAATAGAGCTAAGGAAATATGGGATACATTAGTATCAAATCCAGATGCTTGTGATAAAGATAGAGAGGTAAAATATTAAAACTCATTATTTTATTTTACATTATAATAAGAATAATAATATCTGTAATCTAAATTTTTATATTACATCAAAAACTTTCTGAATATTTAAATAAATAATTTAATGCATTTGTTTTTTGTATTTAATTTTTTAGAATAAATTTTAAATGTTACAGAATATATTTATAGCTTGTGAAGCTTTTATTAATTAATTTAAACAATCAAGTATTAATTTTTCTAAGCTATTTTTATGAAGAAAATTTGATTAATTAACAATTTAATTTGTATTGCTGTTTCATACATGGTTTAATAATTATAATTAATTAATAATTTGGAAATATTTAAATAAAAGATTGATCTCAAACAAGGTATAGATTCTATCACCATTTATGTTCTTTACTAAACTTATATGTAATATACATTGCTTATATGTATATTACATTGCTTAAGCAGCAGCAGCTTAATTTCTATAAATCTATGTTGTGGGAAAAAGTTATAATTACTTATAATTTTTTTTCATGTTGGAAAGTTTTTGATAAATGCACATTTGTATTCTGTTGATTTTTAATTTTGATACTGTTCAATTAATTCATTTTGATATTTACATCAAATTTTTAATTTTGCTAATTTTAATAAAAAGATAAATAAATAATTGAATTTTCTGTTTTAGATATGCTTTGAATGGTTTAGCAAATGTTTACAAGATTTAGAAATTGATACACAGTCTCAGTTATTTCAACAGAAATTATTAAAAATGGATCCATCACAAGTAACACGGAAAGGTTTGTTTTAAATAAGTATTTTAAAAAGTTTGGAATAATGTAATATATGCTCAAAATGGTTAGCTATGGCTGTGTAACAAAATGAAGGGCAAACAATAAATATGGAACACATGATTTTGTTGAAATTTCTGTTGAACTGTAATAAAAATGTGCAATTTTTGCTGCTAGTTTTTGTAATGTTGCATTATTCCAAATATTTTTGTATAGACTAGTATGTTATTCACGTCAAGTAATATTAATAAGCAGTAAAACTCTACACATAGTGAGTTTTATTGCTTAATAAATATTTTTGTGTTTTTATTTTCCAGTATTATATGTAATTTTTTGACTAATTAATTTATTCTAGAAATTTGAAAACTTTGTTGTTGGGAATTACATAGTCAAGCATATTAAAGCAATTTCAGTACAACAAAGCAATAGCAATATAGATGTGTTTCTGTTAAATTAATAGAAACATTCTACTATTTTTATCTTTTTAGTGATTTTTACAATGACTCATTCATTGTCATTTATTATTCTTTTTCTTTCTATTATCAATAACTTCTACAATTTTTTCTGTGTTCAGTTATAACTAATAAAGAATTTGATTTTATTCAGTATGAAAATAAATTTTACAATTGTAATAAATAAATTGAATAAGTAAAACAAAATGGTAACTTGTTTTATTATACAAATTAATAAATAAATGAAGCATACAGAAGAAATATCATTTATTAAATCATTCTACTCATGGTACTACTTCCACTCATTCTACTAAAATTTGTATAATAAATTGAATAAGTAAAACAAAATGGCAGCTTGTTATTAATGTCCATGTGTATTGAATTAATGTAACACGATCTTCTATATCTCTTCTAAAGATCCAACTTCTAGAACTATAAATGCATTTTATGAATTAGAATTTTATTGTTGAAATATGATGTTATAGAGTTCGGTTTGTTGTTTTTTTCTTTTGTTGAAGCATGAGTAGAATGATTTAATAAATGATATTTCTTCTGTATGCTTCATTTATTTATTAATTTGTATAAATAACATTTTTTAATATATATTTGTGAATTTATTTCTATCTTTGTTTAATTATTTTTGTTCAAATTACACATACATATGTTTTATAATTTCAAAATATTATAAGTTATAGAATAGTTTACATATAATTTATAATTAAGTTTAAAAATGCTAATACTTTCTTGAATTGGAGATTTATATTAGTATATTTTTTAAATTATGAATAAGCTTGTAATGAATAAAATATATGTAGTGGAGATTTTTTAGATTTTTAATAAAAATGTTTTAATCTTTAGGTTTTGCATGCTTTATGACCTATTTTGAAAAAGTTAATACTTCAGAACATAAATTGAAAAGATCAGGATCCACTACTGTAAGTAAATATAATTGAGTATTGAGTTTTTAATGAACATTTATCTGGGAAATGACATTTCTCTGCATTTAATGTGATCATTTATACATTTTTTTTAAAAAAGTAATAAATGAACATAATACAAGAAAATGATTTATAATTATTTTCTATGATATACAAAATTGGTCTAATTGTAATTTTCATATAATTAGAGCAATTTGCCTTATAAATAAGGTAAATTTTTATATAAATACTAGCTGCAAGTACTTGCTTCACTGGGTTTTTATTTGTTCGTACATTTATATGTAACATAGTTTTTTTTACATAAAAGGCTGTTTCTGTTCCTCTACATAATCTTTCTCTGATTCGATATGCTTCCCTATAANGTTTCCCTATAATTTTCAAGTTGCTCTTCTGTCTGATTATTTCTGTTTCATTGATAATTTTCTCGTAGCAATGTTAGATGTACTTCTCTTTCTTCTGTGGTTTCATTTCTCCGCACCGTCTTTTACCTTTGACTTATGATTCGAGACCGCAAAAATTCTTTCTTACGCTTTGGCATTGTTTTGTATATTTTTACTTTTCACACTTCACTATTCCCTTTTCACTTTCTACTTTTTTCTGTTATTCGTACACTTTCATTAATGAAAAATCACTGAAGCATGTGCGTCACACGTCTCCAAATGTTATCCCAACTACTCACACACAACAATCCTTGACTATTCCAAAACATTTTCGACTATTCGAAAACATTTAAGATTAAGATTACATTATAGCCAATTTTACCCGTTTTCACAGAATGCAAGAATTAGGTCCCTCGTTTCCAGACTAATTAGAGAATTTTACATGGGTCTAAAAATATGTTTGATTTCCTGCAAAAACGCAAAGAAAACGCATCTGCACCTGTAAATCTTGCATGCCACTTTATCTTAACACTTCCTTTGTTACTCAACACTTCCATAGTTAACACTTCCATTGTTAACAGTTTCATTGTTGACACTTCCATGTTACACATTTTAGAACTCAACCACTTTCAACTGCATATCTCCCACACCCTTATCACCATTGATACGCAACCGCCATAGTGCGTGATGGGAGACTTGGGGCTACTACCACACAAACACCATTCATGTGCGATGTGTAGTTTCGGCTGCAGAGTGAAATATAGGCACACACACGTCCATTTATTTGTATATATATATAGATAAAAACAAAGTATGATATATTAGTATAAAAAATAATTAATGGGGTTTGCTATTTTATATGAATTTCTGCTTACATGAGAGGTCTTGGAAAAGTATTGGTTGTTTATGGCAAATGTTACATATGGTATTGTTTTAGATTGTGTATATAAGATGCCATTTACTTGAAAAAATAGATTAAAAGTGTTTATCTTAGAATCAAGGAAATATGGTATTTTATTTATGATTTGTTTGTTTTATAACATAATAAATTTTTAATTAAACATTTATATGTTTTAATAGGTAGTTGAAAAGAGTGATCTTACAGGAATTGATTTTTTATGGCAAGTTGCCTTAGCTTCTCCTCATGAAGATATAGCAGAATTATCAATTGTAAATATTTTAGATGCATCATATCATTGTCTTTCACAAAAACTGAAAAAGGTGAGGATTTTTTAGATTTATTTTTCATTTAAACTTTAACATATTAGATTTTATCAATAAGACATGTTTTATTGATAGGTTACAATTAAGTTTTTGATTTATTAAATATGATTATTTAATATCATACAAAAAGGTGTTTTAATGGGGGGTTTGATAATTCATTTTAATTTGTTATCAAATGTTTTTCTTGATGCCAAGTTTTGTAATTATTTTACAAATTCTTATAAATAATATATTTATTATAAAGTATTGCAGAATAGTAAGATGCATTCGAGGAGAAATTTATAGTTAGCAATCATATCTGTTTAAATATGTTTGAAATATGTTATGTAAAAAGTTTAAATAATACAAACAATACATTCAGAAAAAGTTTAATAATTATTATAAAATTTAAATTAAAAAGTTTATTATTAGTAACATTTTTCATCAAAATTTAATTTTCTCAGTCCATTAATTTACAATATTTAATATTATCTACACTCTTAAAGTAAATTTTATGAAAGTAATTTAAATTTCAAACTTTTAAAATATAAATATTTTTGCATTTTATTAAAACTGAATTTTGATTGTCTAAATAACTTTTGTGACTTTATAATTATCAAAAACTATAACACATTTAGATAAAATCAACTTTTATCTGGAATTTGAACAATATAATTAGCAATATCCTTACACATTAAACAAGAATTATAGATAAAATAACAAATTAAAACATGGCCAACGTAATTAAACATTTAATAAATGTAGAATATGGTGCATTCATAAAGGTTAAAACCTTTATCATTGCTTTTTCCTTCCCGTCGTTGCACATCATCATTAGTCCATCGAAAAATTGTTGTGAAGGCAGTGGCCTATAAAGGAAGGTCGTATCTGTAATTTTTCGATGGACTACTGATGGTGTGCAATGATTATTAGTTAAATTTATTAAAGAATTATAGAATTGAATTTTACTTAGAGCAGATCTATGCATTTAGACTATCAGAATTTAATTAAATTAATATTAATATATTAAATATTATCTTTTGCCCAGTTCTAAGAAAATTTGTTAGTTTCATTGAAACTATATAGAAATGGGATAAAGCTGGTGGAAGAAGAATTAATAATTATAATTATCATTAGATGTTAGTCTAACTAACTTTAATAGAAATTACTCAATAAAGTACAGTGGTACCTCAGGATATGAAATTAATCTGTTCCGAAACTGAGATCATATCATGAAAATGTCGTAAGGTGAATAATTTTTTCTCATACAATTACATGTAAAACCAAATAATTCATTCCAACATGAAAAAACAGTAAAATTAAAGCTAAGTAGTACATTAAAACAAAAAATAACTATAGTAAGGAAAACACTGAAAAATGTGTTTTGTAGTTGTAAATGTATAAATAACCATAATAGTGTGGGGGCCGAGGGGGGGAGAAATTTAAAAATTCTCGACGAACGATAATATGTGATATGTATCATCATCGTCTCCCTTGCCGTTTGGATTGCCGAGCAGTAACAATCAACGACATGTGGAAGCAGTTGAGTCAGAGATAGATGCTTCGTTTACAAACAACACAACCGTTTATTAAACACGAAAGAAGCTTACAAGATTACTGTGATCTTGGAAGTTCTACGTCGGCTGCGGTCGCTGGGTCTTCCACTCCTGTGGTTCCACGATAGTCCCATTTTGAAGGAGTGTCCCTTGTTCGAGAATGAACAATTCCATCACGTCTCGATGACTCCGGGACGATGCGGTCGACTTCCGTTGATGGAAAGATGTCGATCCGAGGTCGGGAGATGGAGAC
>NW_019384755.1:702258-781048 GCF_000671375.1 Centruroides sculpturatus | reverse complement strand
AAAAAAAATTAGTGTTGTTTTATATATATTTTTTTAAATTTTTATTCACTGCTTTTTGCTTTCTTTCCTTCACTTCCACCAGCACTTTCACTAGATAGAGGTCGCTTGGTAAAATATCTATCCAAAGAGGTTTGGCTTTGCCTACTTTTTAAAATGTTTATAAAACGACTTAGGCAAATGTCATTACTCTGAGCAGCAATACATCTAGTGTGAACCTTTTTGGGATGTTTCTTTTCAATAAAATCAGTCACTTTCTGATAATACCTGAGATTTCCTTTATCGAGCAAGATCCTTCCACGACGAAGCAAACATGCGGACTAAGACCGATGAACAGAAGTGAATAAAAAATGGCGCTGCGAACTAATGTAACATCGTATGGCGAGTTTTTGGTCGTATCATGGAGCAAAAATATGTTCGAATTTCATGTCGTATCTTGAAAATTTCATATGCTGGGGTGTTTGTATCCTGAGGTACCACTGTATGTATATTAAAATATATATTTAGCATAATTATAATCTAGACATTTTTTTGTTGTTTAATGATTATTTGACTATCATAAACTATTCTGAAGCTAATAATTATTATTTTCTTATTTTTAAATTTTAATGTAACACTGAAAATTTAAAAATATTTGATTATACATAATTAATAATACTAATAAAAAACTATACAATTTTATAAATATGAAAGTTTCCAAACATTTTTTTATTATAATTAAATAGGACCCTGTTTCTCTGCATAAGAAATTCATTGGAGAATGCTACAGAAGACTTGATGTAAGCTTTGTTTAGTTATTGATTTTGAATTTTTTATGTATTAGCATAAAAGTATTAAACAGTTTAATAGTTATGTTGATAATTTTATTTAAATAATTAAATTTAATATTTTGTTAAAATTAGCAGTTCAAAAGATAAGTTTTTAATATATTTTAAGTATCAAACACAGCTATGTTTAATGTTTTAGTATTTAGTTATGAAATTATTTATTTAATTATTTATCATGTAAGACTAAAACATTATTATTAACTTCTTTCAAGAAATAAAAAGTTTTAAAGTTAAAAACAAAATATAATAGACAGCATTCAATTTACAAGAAATCAAAGATCAAGCCACCTGTTATTTATATGTAAGCTATATGTAACATATGTACAGATTTCTTGTATGGAATAAGTTAAACTTAAAAAAAATTCAGATGAAGCACAACTTTTTGCATTCTGATTATTGAAATTATTACAATAATGGAAGAAAAATGTATTATGTATACATGATAGCATTTATAACATACACAAATTATGTCAGGAATGTTTTAGTAAGAATCTGAAGAGATATACTACAGTAGAGCATTGATTCTCCGAATACCAAACAACCCAAACATTGGTTAACAAAAGTGTTCCAGTCAGCAAATTCAAATTTCCGCTAGTGCTGTGCCACTGCAGCAATCTTTCCCTCCCTGCCAACATTAACTGTAGGCCTACTTTAATGTACTACTTTGTGAAAACCTGACTATCGTATGAGAATTTTAATTAAATACATAACAAGTTATATTTCTTTCATCATTATTTCCGTTATTTCTCCCGTTCTCACCCCGTTACCCGAGGAATAGACCCCGGATAATGAACTGTGTAATTCGTCCGTCAAGAAGGTCATCCCTGGGACGAAGTCGTCCGAGGCGACCGCGGAAGAACGCCCCTCTCCCCAGGAGACTACTATATTGCACTATTTTACTAATTGGCTAGACCGTAAAAGACAAACATGTGTTCCTGTATGGAGAGTAGACAAGAGGTCACCTACAAAGGTCACCCTTACGGTGAGAAACATTACCTAAAATGGTCAGTCATCTCCCCAGGTGATGACGAATTTAACATTAATTGGTCAAGCGATGTCTGCATTGTCATCACCCATGATGGGGGAGACTGTCATAAATCGGGAGAATTGACATATTACGTCAAAGGAGTCCCCGAGATTTCCCACGCTAAAAAGGTATAAAAGGGGAATGATCAGAGGTCTCGAGCATGATCATCGGAGAAAGAAGACTACAAGCGTCTCCTCTAGAAAAACTTTAAGGTTTCTGATTGCCGACCTAAAGAGGTAAATACTTAGATTGTTTTTTACTTCACTCTCTCTCGGTATACTCGGGACTTAGAAATTATTGTCTCTCGGTATACTTGGGACTTAGAAATTATTGTCTCTCGGTATACTTGGGACTTAGAATTTATTGTCTCTCGGTATGTTCGGGACTTAGAAATTATTCGTCTCTCGACTTACTCGGGACTTAGAAATTATTTGCTCTGTACCTTTTGATAGGTCTTAGAATTATTTGAGTCGAGGACCTTCAACGGTCCTACTTACGGGATAGACGGACATCGGTTGTCCGATATCGTCGCGACGCGAAATTGATATTATTATATTTTCACTTTTGTTTAGAATTAAGATGTACCCTAATGTATTTGTAACATTCTTGTGTTTATATTAAATGTGTTGTTCCTAAATTTAATGACTTTTACTGTGTACTACCGACACCTCATTACGACTTCATTACGCCTCCCACTCCTTTTGCCCTCCTATAGCCATTTCCTGACAGCCAAGTCGGTAAGTGGGGAGAAGCTCTCCACTTCAGCCCCCTCGGTTAGCACAACTTTATATAAGATATGTATTTGTAAGACATATGATACAAAACATATATAGTAGAGTTTTGTGTTTAATATATTTTTCATAAATGATCAGTTATCTGAAAAAGCACTTACTCGAACAATCTCAGTCCCGAATTGTTTCGGATAATTGATGCTCTACTGTATCTGTAATAATAAGTTATTAAAATTTAAAAAAATAAAATACATTCAAAACATATAATATGATCAAAGAAATTGGAAAAATGTGATTCACTTTTGGCAATATCTACAGAATTACTGTTTGTAAACACACAATTAAGTTTGTTGAATTATGTATATGTATACATAGAGACAAACACATGCAAATGAAAACACTTTATTCAAAGACAATTCTTTTTAGTTGAGAAGGATTGCAGCATATTAAATTAAATTTATTTCATTAAAAATTGGAAATTATCATCAGAAATTAGAAGAAAAAGAGATATGTATATATTACATATATATACACATGCTTATCTGTGTGTAAGAGGTAGAGTGGAAAAATCACAATATAATTTGACAATCTTTACATTTTTATAAATGATATTTATAAATTAATTTAACATCATCAAAAATTATTTTAAAATTATTAACTGTTTCAATATATGTAACATAATTTAAAACAAGTTACATTTAAAAACAAATTATTATAAAAGTATTATATTTTTGCTATTTAAAAATATTATTTTTGTTTCTAAGGTTTAAATCTTTATGTATTTATTTACTCTTATTTTTATAATTCCAATAAATATAGAATACTTGATATTAAATCAATAGGAATTTGATTTTGCTTTAAATTAAAATTTAATGCCTTATATTCACAAAACAATTTCAAAATATTGAAGTAAATGAATTACATAAAATAAGAATTGAAATTTGAAAATAAGAAATTTGCAAAGAAAACTATAAAACAGGAAAAATCTTAGCAATATATAAATTATTAATTACATATTATTCATTTTTATTTTATAATTTTTAGTTATTGTAAATAGTAACTAAAAAAGATTTATTATAACAAAAGAATAAATGATGTTGGTTACAGTTGTGTGAATTTGATCAGGAATCTTCCATATTATAATAGTTATGATATATAATTATTAGGCACTGTAATAATGAAAAATATTATAATATTCTTTAGTAACTGAAGAATGATTAGTTTTAGAGCAAGTTTAATAGATAGTTTTAAATTAGGAAAATGACTTGTCTTAAAAATAATGGATACAATGCATCAGAAAACAATAAATAATGAGAACTTTAACAAATATAAATATATTTGTATATTTGTAATATATACAGTAAAAAATACAATAGATATTTTTTACTGTATATATAAACATCCACATCAAACCCAATACATAGCAATAACTTCTCCAAATGCCATATAACATCAATTATAATTTTGCAATAATAATTATAAGTTACAAATAAATTTGGCACTAGAGGGAGGTGATAGGTACTATCTTGTATTAAATTTAATAATTGTAATTTAATTATAATTATTAAATTTAATACAAGATGGGGCTCTGGGCCAATTTTTTTCTTCTAGTTTAGTCTAAAGTTATTTAAAAATTATTTAATTAAATTATAATTATTAAAATTTAATATGAGATGGCTCCTGACACCTTCCTCTAATGTCAAATTTATTTGTAACTTATAATTTTTATTGCCAATTTATAGCTCAATGTTATACAACATTTGGAGAAGTTATTTTTTATTGTAACATGATTAATGCTATGGTTACATAATTAGTTGAAGAAAGCTTGATATACAAAATATAAAAAGGCGGTGAACATGTCCAAATGCATAGGAAATATACTTTATCATATTGAGTATATAAAGTTCAGTATTAGTATTAAATTTTGTATCCAGAAAAATTTGAATTAATTTTTAAAGTTTTTATAAACATAGAATGCTTTTTAATTTTTGTAATGTAACTAAATTTATTGGAAATAAACAATTACTCCAATAAATTTAGTTACATTATTACAACTAATTACTATAGAAATTGTTAAACCTAAATTATTTCATTTATTTATGTTTAATATTCTTTAAGTATATTATTTATTCAATTTGAGAATTTTTTGATTTATGATTTATATTTTGTTTGAAAGATTGTGACAGGAGCAGTTGGAGGAACAGTAATGTTAGAAGCTGTGTCTAATGCAACCAAAACTTTAACTGCCATATCTGTTTCAGAAGTTGCCTCATTTCCACCAGCAATAAGGTATGTTAAATATTTCATATATAAATATTTTTATTGTAATAACAAGACATGATTTAAGAAGTTGTAATTAATTTATTAACCTTTTTCATATTTATTACTATTGTATTTTCAGAATGACAAAGTTGCAAAATATTTGCCGTTTGTTGCAAATAGCTGAAAGATATATATCTTCTATAGAAGAATTGCACACAGCACCTCGAACTATATTGCCACATGGTTCATCTTTTATTGGATATCCTGTTCTTATAACATTAAGTATTGATTCTAATAAAGAAATAACAATTATGGTATGATTAATTACAAATTTTATATGCTAAGATGATTTTATAATTTTAGTCTTAATTATTTATACATCTTATAATAATCTAGTGCCATAGCAATGAAACTTTAGGATCTCTAAGACAACGAGTAGCCCAATATCTTCATCTAAATGCAGAGGAAATTCAATTACATTGGGGAGATATAGAAGTAAGATTTAATTGAATATATTTTTATCAATTCATTACAAACATCCTATGTCTGTTATAATAAATTTTATTTGAAATAATCACAAGTAAATATATTTAATCATCTCGATGATAACTATGTAGCCACTTGTCAAATATAAAATTAATACAACTATTGTATCATATGATAAATGTGACTATTTTTTTATTTTAAGTTTTAAATATTATATTTTACACAAATATTTGATGATGATATAATACAAATTTTAGAATTTTTAATAACAGCATATGAAAGCCTATGAATTCAAGACAAAGGAAATTACAAACTTTAAAATTTTTACTGCATCATTATCAGAGAATTTCAAAAGATGTAAAATGCTTTATGCTCTCTACATTATCATTATTGAAAGTACTCCAGATTTGTATACTATTATACCATTATTTTATAATATTTTAAATTTCTTCAATAAATATCAATATATCTGCATATAGTATTAAATTCACTTGCTGATAGATTTAAAACCTTAATTCATTAAAATTAATAAGGATTTAAGTAGATTTTTTTTAAAAACCTCGAAGTTTTTTTGGCTTTTTTTCAATAACTTATCAAGGCACTCTTATTGCTATAGACTAAGGTTTCTCATTTCCTGGGCCTTTGCTTGTCCCAGGATTTTGGAAAAAAGTGAACTGTTTCCCCAGGATCCTGGGAAAACCCGGGATATAATTATTTTTAAGATATAAAATAAATATTGAAATCAAATGATATATTATTTTTCATTTATTTAAGTAATTTAATATGCCTTGCAACCACCAAAATAATAATAATAATGCTGTGTAAAATATGTATTAAAAATTTGAATTATGTAGAAATTTTTAGAAATAGAAAAAATTTTTTAAAGTTTGCTAAAAATTGTTTACAAAAAAAAAATATGCCTTTGAATTGAGTTGAAAATTAAAAAAAAAACAAACTTAGATTAAACTTCTAACTTAAAAGGAAATTTTTGTTTTTTAAATTAAACATAATACGAAATATTATTGTAAATTTTTATAATAAGATTTTAAAAAGCAAAGATGATCAATACTCAGATAACTCAATTTGATTCTTATTTTACTAAATAAAAGTCCTGCTACCAAGAATGCCTTTTTCAATTCAACTGATGTGGGTGGAATCGTCTTTAATGAATTTAAGAGAAGACAGATGTTATGTGTTTTTTCACCCATAGCCTGGAAGATTTCTAATTCATTTTTGAGATGTGTTACAGTATTTCTTTTGCCATCTAGTATTCTTGATTTGTCTACCTCGGCTGCTTTAATAGCAGCATCAAGCTAATGGCCTGATAATTTGGCAGTTCATTCATCTTTAATAATCATGTTTATGAAGAAAAACTTCATACTTGTTTGTATCCTTGCCCAATTTGCACAACCTGGCATAATGCAGTTATTGAAGCTACTGGGCATGGTTAAAAATTAAGACAGCATAAACACAATTATTCCATATATTACAGGTTCTGACAAGTAAAAATTTTCAGAGTCCTGTCACAAATAAGCTACATATTAATTATTGAAATCTGTGACATGCCACAATAAGCAAAAATTTTAAAAACTAATAAGTAGGCTTAAAATTAATAAATACGAATGTATTCTGATGGTTTATGAGTTAATTATACTTTCTATTTGCAAAATTTCTTCAACCTTAACACAAAATAAGAAAAAAGTGAATTTTAAGAAATTTGCAGGATTTCCAAGGATGAGAAGAATTTCTTGGGTTTTAAACAGATTTTAAAAACTTAAACAAATTTTTGAAATTTTTGAATTTCGATTTTTGAAAAGTTTTTAAACTTAATTTTTTACTTCTAATGATTAGTTTTATTCAAAAATTTGTTTTAAACCTTAACCAACTTGTAATTTTTCCCATCTACATGTAATAGCAATTTACATTATTTTTTAGAAAATTTTTTAATATTTTATTTATTTAATATTTTTTATTTATCTACTTCAATTTTATCTTATACAGCAACCATTTTTAAACAAATTTTATAATATGTCCAATCAATTTTTAATTTCAATTTATATTTAATAATCAGCTAATGTAAATAAAAAAAAAAGATTCTTTTTTAAATATTATCTGTAAACATGTATGTATGATGTAATTTATAACTATTTTTTCTTTTGATAAGGTCTGTACAAAAATAAGAACTGAAGAGGGGTCTTAATGACAAAAAGGGGTCAAAATGCATTTTCATTAATAAAGCCAATATCAATAAGAGTTCCTTGTGTGTTAAGTTACTGAAAAAAAAGCCAAAAACTTTAGGTTTTTTAAAAAATCCACAGAAACTAGTGATGGTAGAATTAATTAAAGATTTTAGTAATTTAGCAGTAATTATTAATAACAAATCTATTTGGTTTCATAAATTATTATTGTGAGATTCTAGTCGGGGGTACCTTTCCACTAGGATTGTTAGTACCACTTAATTGGCGGCTAGTTGTTGAAACTAGTTCTCGGTCGTCTACAAGAATGGCTTTTCCTAATCTAAGGAAATCGAGTGCGGAGGGACTTATAGTTATAATAAATTTAAAGCGGAATTTGGTGATTGTGAATTCACCTTCTTCCTCGTCAGGATCCCAACACCAGTTAATCAAATTTAGATACGCGGATTAACACGCGTGTGAAGATATGGATGTGATTCAAACAAAGATGAGACATTTCTTTAACACATAAATAAAAGAATTTAATAAACTAGAATAAACAAAAGTATACAAAATGGATATAATTAAACAATTCAAACGAGCGATTTAGAGAGAATATGGATGCAATTAAAATATACGTGTCAATAGAGAGAGGTCACAAATTCATTTATAATCACACTACCTCAAAGTTTACTTTGTCTTTATGTTCATCTGTATTCTATGATCATACTTCATTTCATGGTGAGGTCTTGATTTGGCACAATATTAAAAGTTTCTTCTTTTCTTCCTAAATTAACTCATTTTTATACTCAATTGGATACGACTAAGGGCGTTGGCCTTAGGGAGCGAATATGGAACACCTCTTTTATCTATGAGATCTTCTGACGTACTCCCCGAATCATGGAGATCTTTGACTATATCTCCTTTTGTGACCAATCAGCTTATTTGTCTTCTCTCACGTGAACGGATGAAAAGGGGAATTATTGAGAGGTCGACAATTCCCAGAGTGGTGAGATTTGTGATAGATAAGTGGAAAACAAAAGGATGTATCTACTTCCATTAAAGGAAGTGGCTCTTTTATCAGTTTTCTTACGTTAGAAAAACGATATTTTCACACCAAAATGAAAGAATATTTTACTTCATTATTTTAATTTTATATTTAAATTGTTAATTAGACCCAGGGGCTATTCGGATCTCACATTATTGTGATATCATTATGTAATTAATTAAATTTGCAATATATATTTTATTATACATAAATAAATATTTTCTTTTATTTCTTGCAAGTATGTTAATTTTAATTATTGAAGATTATAAAGCTAAATATAATCCAAGAATATATTTTAAAATTATTGTTATATATTAATATAACTTTAAAATGACAGAGAATTTTGTATTTAATATATCATATATGTATACCTAATGCTGCAGAGATATAAATCTCAAGTAAGTTTGATAAGTATTTTATTAGTTTTTAGAAAAGCTCTTAAATTTTGTATTTGTTATTTAACCATTAGTGCATATGTGTTTTTATGATTCTATTTAAGTTTTTCATATTTCTCTAAATTGTTAGTTGCATAAGATTTGTTATCTTTCTCTGTCTATTTTAACACAGAGAAAAATATATATTTATATAATTTTATTTTGGAGCATTAATTTTCTATAACATGTTATATGTGGAAATATAGTTATGCTTAAATTTAATACAAAAATAACAATGTTTAAAATAATTTTCTATATTATTTGAGGTTTGAAAATGAGTAAACAGATACAGTAGAGTCCTGCTAGTCCGAACACCACTAATTCGAATATCTGCCTAATCCAAACATGTTTCAGTTGGCGAGGAGAAAATTTTTTAGTTTACAAAATATGTTTTTTGTATTTTTCAGTTGAATTTTAGTAGTTTTAATAGTACAAAAAGATTTAGAACTCCACAACAAAAAAATCATATTTTATTGTTGTAATGTGTTAATATTGTACAAAATTAATAAATCAGTGTTTGACATGGCCAATTAAAACAGCAGATCTATACTGTACTTACACACAAAAACAGAAACAAAAGTCATGGATGATGTTGGATCTACACAAACTGTACTTGTTTTACTGCTTGCTTTTGCATTATTTCAATTATTCGGCTAATCCGAAAATCTGTTAATCCGAACAGAGCTCAGTCCCAATTAGTTCAGACTAGCGGGACTCTACTACATATAAAATTTTTGATTGTGCTTTTTTTTATAGTACATTATAAAGTTTAATTAAATTGGGGCTCTTACAAATACAAGTCTTTGTTGATTAATGTGGTTAATTAATCCCTCAATGCTACTATGTATATCAAAATTGCATTAATCAAATACAGAGGTACCTTGGTACACAACTGAACAATCAAGACCCACTAGAATAAATTTTTGGTTAATAACAAATATTTTTATTTTAACAAACAAAAATAGCAAATTCACCAACACTTTATTTGCTGAGAAAAACATGTTATCTATGTTAAGTAAAGATAGCTGTTAAAAACCACATTAATTAATAGTTCTGCTACATATAAAAAGAGATTACCACATTTAATTTTGCACATTAATCAAATTCTGCATTAAGCAAAACTGTGTTAAGCAAGAGATACTGTATGTGAAAAATGCAATAAATAATATTAAATGAAAAGTTGTTTCCAAATAGTTATTGGAAATATAATATTTTTTTATGAATTATAATTGATGTCCAATTTTTCAAAGTATGATTTTAATTTTTAAATAGATAAAGGATGTTTATCTGAATTGTTTGAATTTCTCTTTGATTTAATTGTAATGTTATCCTTATCTGAGCTTTGAAATTATTTCAGATTGAAAATTGTATTGTCTAATAGGTCTTCTAACAGTTTCACAATATCATTTGTAAATCTTTTGTCTTCAAAAATCAATTTTATTAAAATTTTGTTTGATAATCTGAAGTTGAAAGATAATTTAAAAGTGTTTAGCTTGAATAAACTCATTTGGCTTCTCTGCTATTGATTGTTGTTCACAAAAGTTTTTTAATCAAGTCTTTCTCTCAGTAATTTTATTGAGTCTAAAACTGGAGTAAAAACTTTTATGAAATGTTATGTGAATGATATTTTCATAACACATAAATGATTGATTTTCCTGTGAAAAAATAGGTTTCTTATTACATATTTCTATAATTTCTATCTAATAAATTAATGGTTGATCACTACACTTTTTTATTATAAATATATACTTTGTGAATACTAATTTATTTTATTTATAAATAAATTTATTATAGTTTAATTGCAGGACTGCAATAAAAATTATAATTTAGTGAATATGTTACTATATTGTTATATTTTATTGATTTTTGTTTAAATAAAATTATTGTTTATGTAATAATTTGAATTTTGTAATGAAATTCCAGTAGACTTTTAAGTTTTGTTTTAAAATACATGCTAATATCTTTTAGTTGGCAATATCTAAGGATCAGAAACTAATAGGACAGTTATGTCTGGAGAATAATCCTATGCTTTCTGTGAAAGCAACTTCTGGTGCTATTGTTTTAAATAAAGTAAGTGATTTTTTACATTTTTTTAAATTTTGAAATGCCGTAATTATTTTTGAATTAATTTCCTTGACTTATTTTGATTGTAAAATGAAAATCAGGTAATATATAAATTGAAGGAATCAATTAGCAATGTTTCATTTATTTTTTTGTGTTTGTCACAAACAGCACTTATAGGCATTTGCTATCTTTCTCCATTCCTCTTTTTTTTTGTTCTCTTTGTGCCTGTTCTTTACTTTGTTTGATGTTGCCAATAATATCAGGTCAGTCCATAAGTTCGTGTGCATTTTTATCTACAAAAAAAGCAACAAAAAATTTTAATTAAATCTTATTTCAATCTATAATGTATTCACCATTATTTTGTACAATTTCTTGCCATCTTGATGGTAGCTTTTTAATCCCGTCTTTGTAAAATGATTTCGGTTTTGAACCAAAATATTCAGAAATAGCCTTTTTTACATTGTTCTCATCCTCAAAAGTTTTTTCTTTTAAAAAATTCTGCAAACTCCGAAAAAGATGATAATCACTGGGAGCAATATCTGGCAAATATGGTGGATGAGGTAAAATTTCCCAATTGAAGCTTTGGAGTTGAGCTAACTGTAAATAGCTAACTGACAACAACATCATCAGTTAGCTATTTACAGTTCATGTGGTATTCATTTTCCTAGCTTTGAAGCTTTGTCTATGAACAGTTCCATGGGATGAATTTAAACGTTCCGCAATTTCATCAACCGTTAACGATGGTTCTGCTTCAACTAGTGCAGAGAGCTCATCATCATCAAAGTCAACGGATCTTCCAGTACGAGCCTTATCCTCCACACTAAAATCATTATTTCTAAATCTTGCAAACCACTTCTGTGCAGTCCTTACACTAATTACAGTTTGATTATGAACAGTATTTAATTTTTTGGCTGCATTTGTAGCATTCTCATCACTTAAAAATAAAAAGTATAAAACATGTCTCTTATATTCGTCTGTTACTTCCGTTTTAACGAAAATAAACAACTGAAATGTTCCCAATTCTGAACAGTATTATATGAATGAGATCCAATTTAACACTTAAGTGTAAAAAGTATCACATTAGACTGGCATTTTTAATAGCAAAACAAGATTTTTCTCAAGGTCATAAAATACGCACAAACTTATGAACTGACCTGATATATGGCCTGTGTTAATGAGAGAAGTAAATTTACCAGTAAATTTACTTCTCTTATTAACACAGGCCATATTAATTTACTTCTCTTGTTGTATGTATCAGAACCATGTCTTCTTTTTCTTGTTTGGTTCAATGTCACGACTGGGTGAATTTATAGACATTTGGCAATTTTCATCATCAACTTTTTATTTCATAACTTTATTTGTCGAGACGCATTTCGGGTCTTAACCCTCTTCGGTCGGTTACACAATAAAACATAAATATAAATTTCTTATATTACATAATACATAATAAAGTTCATTTAACATGACCAAAAACGTTTGGAGTTAATAAACTTGGGTTCACAAGGTGTCATAGTATGTCTTTTAGTACATAATATTCTATTATGATAATTAAAGACATACCATTATATCTTGGAATAACATGTATATGACAATCGAAAATACCATTACAACTCGGAATAACGTATATACGACAACCTAAATATATTAACACTAAAATAACTTGTAGGGAGCTGCGGAAATATATTTAGAATGTAATTCAGAGCCACAATATATATTTGAAATTTAGAGAAGCAGAAATTATCATTTTAAATTTAGAAAAAGGAATACTGCAGAATTAAAGAATAACAATGGCTTTTAAATCTTTTAAAATATTTGATTTTGATATTTTAAAAGATTATAAAAGTAAGAAAATTCTGCAGTTATGCAGTATTAAAAGTAATAAAATTCTGCAAAAATTAAAGCAATGATTAGCTATGTGTAACAAATTAATGTTGATGTTTATTTTTTTATAATATATTATTACGTAGAAAATGAAGATATAATTTTTTCAAAACTGAAACAGTTTAGTAAATTTAGTAGAACAAAACAAAATATTGTAAAACAATTCAAAATAAAATGTAAGAAAACACACAGTTGAATATATCTTTTTCACATTTCAAAAATAATAAAAAAATCTAAGTTAATTTTTAAAAACAAACAAAAGATTTGAAATTAGCACAACTCATCTTGATTGATCAAGTGCATCACTGTGAAAAAACGTTTTTTAGTAATATATAGATATTATAAAGAATTATTTTTTATTATACAGTATTTTATGTGTAGATACTAAACTGACCTTTTTTCACATTTCCAGCTATTTTGATTTATACATAAAGCAAATGTGTTCCAAAATGAAGCAAGAGCAAACAGTGTTCCAAATTGAAAAGTTTGACTATAAAATCTTTGATAAAAAGCATGATGCTGATCTCTGAACAAGGTTAAAAATGTTTGCTTTATGTATATATTGAAATTGCTGGAAACATATGAAAAGGTCAGTTTAGTATCTATTTATACAAAAGTTCCAGCTAGAAAGAATACGTTTTTATATTTTATTATGTTTTCTAAGTTTTGCAAAGACAATTTAAAATTCATGAAAAAAATTGTAATTATTGTTTTAAATATTTGGCAATGTAGAAAAACTACAGTGGAAACTGCTTTAAAAAGTCATCTTTGGGACACACAAAAATTATCTCTAAATAAAGGAGACTTTTTAATTACGAAAGGAATTAATTTTTTTTCATTTAAACTTTGTAAAAACTTCATTATTTATTTAAATTGTTGTACTTTGTTTAACTTTAAAACAAGTAAAACGGCAAAACCGTATTTGGTCCAAGACTATGTCTTGAAGAATCTACTAAGTAGAATCACTTTGATGCTCAAGGTGGGTCTCGGTCTCATTCTCCAATCTTCTTTAGTATTGCTGCTTTTGGGCAAGATCATTCAAACTTTGCTGGCCACGATGCATTTTCGATGAAATTAACTTATCCAATTTCGAAACTTCTCTTTGTTGCGTGTCGGCCCAGGTTGAATTTTTGTCGATGCGTAAAGAAAATTTTCTGTTTTTGAAAAATAATTGTGGCTATTGTATCGTCCGAAATTATTTTTTTTATTTTGTACAAACAATATACAGTTTAACCTGATTATAACATCTTCGGATATAACAACAACCCTAATGTAACGTCAAATTTTTATCGGTCCCACGATTTTACTATACTAGATAATGTTGAAAAAATATTTTTAAATATTTCTACTATAGTTTGAGGATTTCCAAATTCATATGTGTCATTGATCGAAAACAGATTTTGTTCATATTGATATTTTAAAAATAAATTACATTTATTATTTAATTATATTTCTTTTTTAAATTAATAAAAAACTTGTTACCATAAATTGAAATTTAGCAGTAAATTTTTACATACCGTATTTTGACGAGTATAAGTCGCACTTTTTTTACTACTTTTTGGGGCTCAAAATCATGGTGCATCTTATACTCGACAGGTAACCATTTTTACAGTGAAATTACCTACAGTAGTGATCCACTCTAGGGACCAACCTGTGCAGTGGTCCGTTAAGCAGATGGTCCTTCAACCGAATGACTATAGTATCTAGATTATCAGAGTAGCGACACATGAGTCATCGCCGCCATGTTCTGTCGACTGTCATCACGTGACCTCTGAGTTTACATTAAGAAATGACGATTATTTCAGTTTAATAAAGGTATCGATTCATCCATCCGTCATATTCTTGAATAAAAGAACAAATAAAATGCATCTTTAGACAATCCTATTAAAACAGTTTTATTCTAAATTTTTTGTCTCAAAATAGGGGTGCGTCTTATATTTGACAGCGACTTATACTCGTCAAAATACGGTATATAAAATAAGTGTTTCTGGTTGTAATCATTTTTATTTCCATGATGCATACTGAATTATCCAGTTTTTTCAACATATTTTATATTTTAGTTTCTTTTTATATTAATTGACTGTTAAATTATCATATAACTTACAAAATGCACAGCAAATTACTGGCTGCATCAAGTAGTTGACCATTTAATTTCCAAACATTTTTATTGAAATCAATGGAGAAAAAAAATTGGTACTTTCAAAAATTGGCTGTTATGTAAAGGTGATCGCTTAAATAATTAATCACAAAATCAATTTCCACTATATAACTTCATCTGCAATCATTAGTTCAAATAAAAATTGCATTTTTTTCCCAACCAAATTAATTATGTTATTGATTTAGTTGAATTAATTATAACATCCAAAACTTTTGCCTGCATAATATTCTCTTTAGGAGAAAAGATGTATGTTTTCTTCTTCAAGGGAAATTTAGCAAGATTCAAAAGCATTTAGGTGTTATCATTATTGAACTATTGTATTTTGTTGATTAAATCCCAGGATTCAAATAACCCTGGTTTTTGAATTGACTCTGGATTGAAAATTATGGGATACATGTTAACATAATGCACTGTACAGGATAATGTAATTTAGAATGATGGATAAGGAGTTTAAAATGCTACCTTTTCAAATCATCTAGAGTTAGACAGTGCTTTCTTTTCCAACATTCATGGTAATACTTTTTGAAATAAAATTATAATTATTGTCAAAGGCTGAGTGTGGAAAAGTTGTGACCAAGTCTAAGTCAAGAACATATCAGCTGAAGAGTAATTGAAAAAAGTCTTCAAAGTGTTCAAACTCTGTTTTAGAAAGAATTACTGAGATATAAGATAATAGTGAAGATATTCCTACAATGGAATCAAAGCAGACATGAATGACAATGTAATATGCAAATTAGAAGATGCTAAATCAGGTTAACTATGAAAACAGCAATTATTTGTTATGTTATACAGCCAATAAATGGTTTTGATAATTTGGAAAATCTGTGAGTAATTAAGATACGTCTTTTAATTTTTATCCACTTGTCTCCTTTTGCAAGAAATAAACCCCAGGACATGCATATTTTAAAAATAACCCCCAAGTTTAATAATGAAATGCAGTATTTTAAATTAATGATAAAGTTTGATTAAAGTTAGTGAATTATGTACAGAGTTACGTGAAAGTTTGAGTGGCTTAAATAAAAGTAGTAAACAAAATATACAGGTTATTTTCAATCTTTACTTCACACACACTCACATGCACTTGCGCATGTGCAAAGTCATCATTTATAGTATCATCTACTTAGGATCTCATATTTACAGATGGATTCCAGTCTTATTTTTCTTAGTTTAAATAAGCATAAACAAATAATGTGTATTTGTTAATAAATAAATTTGTAAGCTAATACAAAATAAAAAAATAAGAGAAAGACAATTTTTATGCATTAATAATAATCATAAAAATAATAATTTTTTAGTCAGAATTTTTTAATATCACATATTATCAGTATTAATTTATATTAATATTTAAATGTTTTGAAACATTTAGAGTGAAATTTTCCCATCTTCTCCACAAACGTTATTGGAATCAGTAAATTTTAATTCATTAGCTACAGCATCAAGTGGATCTTCCATACGTTTTTCTTTCCATTTAGAACAAGTAAGAATTTTAATATCTCTAATATTTTTTGTTTTCAAATACAGAGTGTATTAAAATTTTAGAAATTTTGTAATTGTAAAATGAATATTTTATATTTTTGCTGACTGCAATTAGTGTAAGTATAATTGATAATACATTACTTTTGTTAGTCCTTTTTAATACATTTTTGGATAGTTATTTGTAGATTTTGGATAGTTATTTGTACAATAAATTTCAAATAACTTTATAAAAATAAAGTTTACAGAATACAAATGCAGTAACTTAAGAATCATATTGATCAATTTATTATCTGATATCTTAGCATTTAACTACTAATGAATTATCAAGACTCTAACCATTGATATGCTATTAAGCTACTCTTCTTGAATTTTATTACACTCTGGATAACTGAATAAATTATTTCAACATTTATTTTATTTGTTTATTCATTTTTTATTATTATTTTGTCATTATATCTTCTTTATAATTTTTTTTATTGTAATTTAATATAAAGGAGTTTTGTTTGTATTAATAATTTTTATTGATGATAGTTCATAAATCATATTTATTAAATAGTAAGAGATTTAGTTTTTCCAGTTTTTGTTTTAGCAGCTTGCAGCTATTACATAACAAATTTTTTAAAGAAATATTCAGCCATATAATTTTCAACTGATTAAAATGGACATTTAAAACATATATTATTTTACAACTTTCAATGCAAAGATCATTATTAATGATTTCACTGATAGTCAAGAGAATCAATATTTATAATATGATAAGAATAATGTACAGTACATCAAGTAGTTTAAAACTAATTATGGTTTAATAATGTTGAATTAATTTAATTGTTCATATATGAAAGTGTTAATTCTTCTTGATTGAGTTTAAGATTTGGTAAATTGATGTGTGTATTTTATTCAGGCAAGTATGATAGTTTGAAAAAATATCCAAAATTTATGAATTATAAGATTAAGTAATTAAAAATTTTAAAATTAAAATGTAATTATAAAAAATAATTTAGGAGAAAATGTTGCCTGGTGTTGTGATGTCTTCAGGAGGTCAAGTTTTTTCCATGTTGTTTCAATTGGCGATGCTGGAGGATTCAAAGTAAGTATTAAAAACAGAAGTTTTTAAAAAATATAATAGTTACATAATATTGCAATTATAAGAATTAAATTATTAGATAATTCATTTTGAAAAAAGATTATTAGTTGATATGTTTTTTTAAATTATAAACTATTTTTAAAAATTAAACTTTTAACTTAACTTTTAACTTTTAAATTAACTTTTAAAATTAAATTCAACAATGAAAATATTTATTAAACATTTATTTGCTGTTGTATTTTTTTTTATAATAAATCTTTGATTTTTGCTATTCTTCTTTATGTAAAAATTCTGCAAAAACAGATAATTTTAAACAATGTTATTCGAAAAAGAAAATAAAAGTAAGGAAGGTATAGTTTTTACAGCATGAAAAAGATAATTAAAAAGTTTGTCACTAATCCTTTTTCTTTGTGTAAAATTTTGGCACAAATGCCACCATGATATGTTGGAATTATATACAGATTTACAGATTCAGAAAATAAATATGTGACTAATATTTCAATAAGATCAAACATGTAATTCCCCTTTCAATTATCTCTGTTTTATTATGATGGGAATTCAGTACCTGACTGTAATATCTTTGTGATATTTGTTGTACATGATGCTTTCAACAGAGTTTTATTATGGAGGACACTTGCCAATACTAAGATGAAACAACATGCTAAGGACTGAAGATTTTTAGACAATATATTGGATGTTGTGAATGATTTCCTTTCAGCACCATGTGGCAATGCCACTATATCTAGCCTTGTGTTTGCATTGGAGTCCTACATGCATTGGCCATAATTCACCTTTGGTTTTTATTTTATTAATATTTATAGAATCTTTCTGCATTATCCAACTTTGATTGAATAAATATCTTCTCTGTTGGGAGTTTCCTTTCTTACCCTGAGGATCTTTTAATCCTTCTGCTTCCATCTCTTCACAGATGTCTGCAAAGGTGACAAGAGTCTTGTTGAAGCATTCCTTGCCAGTTCTGTTTCTAGGATCATTCTTCCTCTTGTATTTCATCAACACTGTAAAATAAATAAATATGTTTGAAGAGAGTAATGTTGGTGTTTTCAATATTTCTGCATCTCTTATTTGTTTTTTAACTCTGAGAGTCATCTACATCCAGTTATATATTAGCATTGGCGACTCTAACCAACTCTCTGAAAATATGCTTACAGTATCTCACCATCTCCCTCAGTATCTCAGCAAACTGAGTGTCCAAAAGAGCTTACAGGTATTGAATTTATTGTTGACATTAAGCTTAAAGTATAAAGTTGTCATTCTAATTTACCCTCCCAGCTTCTTCATTTTTTTCCTGATTTGTTGGATTAAATTCAGGATTTTCATCTGGATGAGAGCAAGATCTTTAAACTTAAATGGCTAGAACTGATAGAAAATTGTTTAACTTATTATTTATTCTTGTTATTAACTTATAATATTTTTTGATGTTTGTGAGATTTTGTTAAATGTCCATCATTATACAAGGTATTTTTGATAAAAAAGATTGTTAGATATGCATAATATTGTGAACTTACTTTGAGTACTAAATTCTGTAATTTGATAGATAGCATTTTCTGTTATACTTCATTTCTGTTTTGATTACTTCTATACTTTTAATATTTTTATTTATTGATACTTCACTACAAACATAGCTATGACACAAACAAATATAAACCAGCATGACTACTCATTTTTAAGATTATAGTTTTATTTTCTCTAGGTTTTGTAGAAATCTATCACATTTGATCTAAAAAGTTTTTTTTTTTAAATTGCAACAAAAAATAATTTATAGCAGCCTGTATTAAAGGATGAAACGTAAAAGTAATTTTCTTACAATTAATGTTGATTTGTTCAAAAAAGAAAAATAACTTACTAAAATTATTTATTTAATCTTCGTATGTAATCATTAGATTATATGTTGGTCAACATTGCAAATTTTTTTGTAAGTATTAATTAGTTTTTCAAAGAAATATAAAAATTCAGTATAACTTTTATAATTTCTTAGAATATCAGCAAGAATTAGAAATTTGTTACATTTAATTCCAACTGATCCTGCAATATTAGATTCTCTGGATTCTATAAGTGTAAAGGTGAGTATTGTTTAAATTAATATTTAAATGAATATTTCTTGTTTTTTTTTTTTTTTTGAAGACTATATTAACCTTTTTGCAGCATAAATGAGCATAAATAAGAAATTTAACATTACAATAGATGAAACATATTTAATTAATTAAAAATTTAAAATAATCTTGTTTTTAATTAATTAATTAATTATTAATAATTATGTAAATATAATAGTATGTATAAATTTTCAAATTTTAGGTTTATAAATTGTTTGTGTATTTATTTTTTTTAAATAAAAAAATCAAATCAGTTACTGTATTATTGAATTTTTCATAATAAATAAATTAACTGGTAATTTCATGCTGAAATTTTTAGACATGAATTAAAATGAATTAATTTTAAATAAAAAATCTTAGATTGTCTTATAAATTTTTTATGTTTATAAAATGTTGGAATTAAATTTAATATTTTTATGATAAAATTTTAAAGCAAAAATCAAATGAAGCTGTTTCTCCAACAACTGATTCCAATAAGTACAGTCCAAGAACAAGCCCAAAGAAAATAATTCAAAGTTCTCCAAAAGAAAAGCCAGAAGGACCACATGAGATTTTGAGGAATCTGTTTGATGTAAATGTTCAAACATCTCCTTTTAAACTCCTTTATAATCTAGAGGTAAGGAACAATGCAATTGATTTTGAAAAAATTAATTTATTTATATTGTGAGTTGAAGTGATTTGGAATAAAATAATTAATATAAAGTTTGTAAAGTAATTAAAATTAAAAAGTTTTTTTTTTCAAGGATAGTTATTTCTTAGAGCAGTCATTTAGAACAGTTTATAACTTTTCTTAAATGTGTAACTACAATAGAACTGGATAGCCATCTAAGTAGGAAATGTCTCTGGACCCAAAGCTTGGGTCCAGAGACATTTCCTACTTAGACAGCTAGCTGTTAAAAAGTTTCTGTATATTTTACAATACTTCATGGTTTTTAATTACAGTGAGTCCTTGATATTTTACCACTTGATTATGATCGTTTTATAGTTCTGACAACTGAAACTGTCCTATTAAAAATTTTTGTTATTCTAAACAGTTGGCTGTACTTGCTAATGGCACAGTACAATAACCAAATGTTTAATGCAATACTATATAAGCAGATAAATAAAAAAACACTATATAAAAATAATTGATAAGTTTATTTGTTAGCTATAACTTGAATTTGTTATTAGCATCTAATAAGCAAAAATGAAACTAATTTTTTATAGAGTGCTTGGATCAGAATTGGTCATTCTAATTTCAACTTGTATGCATATGTGAATCTTTTGTTAAGAAAATACCATAATTAATTGATTAAAATTTTAAATTTTGGTTTGAAGTGCAATTCATCTAAAAAGTTTTGCTGTATTGTATTACGGTATCTGTGTACAGTAACTGATTACAATATATATATATATTAATATATGCAGTATTATGTATGCTTATACATGACCTTTGGAATCACATCTTATTATAATTTTTTTTATATTAGATTTGCAACGAGAGTTCCAGAATAAAATGCAGGCAGTTCCTTTGTAAGTTAGGGACTCCCTGTAATTGATTTCATTTTACAGTTTATATTCAGAAGAATGTGTGATAAAAGCACAATTCAGAAATATCCAAGGAATTGCCAAAATTATAGAATTTATCTTTGTGCTAATTAGCATTAACATTATATATATAGTGTATATTTGGCAGTAGGAGCATTAAGTACTATTTTTTACTAAATTTAGAAATTAATAATTAAATGTTTTTAAATACTTAATAATAGTAAATGTGGAGAAATCTTGATATGTTCTGGCTTCTGACTTGGAGTGGACTAAAAAAAATTCACAACTAATACAAATGATAAAGCCAGATTATTTGTATTAGTTGGCTAGAAATATATCAGGCTAGAAGTGGGCTATTTAATTATACAAATACTAGCTTGTTACATCTGGCTTTGCCTGGATTTATAAAGTACCATTCACAATAAATTTCAAAAATGTATGTGGTTAAACCCATTTTAAAAACATTATCTTAACTATAAGCTACTTAAGAAGTTTATAGAAAAATTATTAGAATTAATTTGGTTTATTTGATTATGGGAATGCAATATGTGTGCAATCTGCTGAGGAGATGCCTCCCAGGAGGACTTTTATCAGAATATGGCCTTTCTTTAGGTGTTACTAATGTAAATCAAACCCTGAAAATTCCACATGGCCAGCCCATTGGCAATGTGCAAACCCATAACCAACCAGTGTTTGGTGATTTTATCCACTTGGCCACTGATGGGCACTTATTAGAAAGTACCATTCAGAAATGAAAAAAACCAGAGTTTTTAAATGTGAAAAATTAAATACTTATATAGTTTTCACAATGTAATACTCTAGACTCCATGCAGGTGTTTTATGGTATTCATTGCAGTAATGATATAGCGCATGCGCATGCACATGCACTTCATGCTATATCATTGTCATAGTAATTAAGTAAATAAAATATTTGTATTTTTTAATTATATCCTTTGTTTATATGAATTATATTTAATTTATTATTTAAAAAACTTTTTGTTATTAGATGATTCTACAAGTAAAACTAGCAAATTGAATACAGGTAGCCCCGGTTTACGCCGGTTCAATTTACGCCAATTCACAATAACACCGCTGTGCAATTCGCCGTTTCGAGGTGTAATTCCCCGATTTTCCCTATGCTAGACTGATTTTCATTTCACTGTTGATGTATTTACCTAGCTGCAACATTGTACAGTACATTCATTAAAACAAAGATTTTTATTAAATGTATTTATTTTTTCTGTTTAATGTTATTGGGTATGTATACATTTGCATTAAATTTATATTAAAATACTAAATGTTTATGTACCCACGAGTCAAGATATTAAACTTAATAGTCCAATAAATGGCGTCCGAATCCATAGCGCCAATGAATGTATCCCGTATCAGTTCATTCAGGAAAACACCTTACGATGCAATAGCACTTCCGGCGATCACAAATTATCGTTAGTGAGACAAATTTACTTCTCGTTGGCCAGACGATATTTATCTCTCCTTNATTTTCCTGCTTAAACTGACCTTATATATGCGCTATGGCGACCAGTGGTCGACCAATCAGTGTCTTCACTCCTCTGTAGCTCTACATCGGGTTAACATATCCTTTCAACTATGGAAAGTTTGACGGATGAACTTTGTGAGTTAGACAATGATTGGGACGAAGTGCAAATATAAAAAGGAGCATCATCGCATCTATTCAACCATATTCTGAAATTCTTAATGAAAGAAAACAAAAACTTAAACAATTAAAGATGGAAAGATCGAAAAATGTACAAGATCCAAAACTAAAATTTTTTAATAAAAACATTTCACTTTATTTTATGATAAAATACATTTTAAAAATTAAAAATTTATATGTATTTCGTATTATATTGTATTAATAAACAAAATTATTAGCTTATTTTTCATTTATGTAGAACCTAACCTTATACTTCACTGTAAATATGGGTTCATTTTATGCCGATTTGATTTGTGCTGGCTTTTGTAGGAACGGAACTGCGGCGTAAACCGAGGGCTACCTGTATAGACAATAATTAATTGATATATATAGAAATCCATCAATATTTTGAGGTGGGCTGTATGACATTAAGTTAGAAGTGTGTTAACATAATTATTACTATAATTTGGGTTTGATTTTTCTATTTAATTATGCATTTATTATTATTATTATTATTTATTATGCACTATTATTAACTAATGCAGGTGAATAGGCAAGTAACATTACTGATTATGCTATTTAGGTTTTGTAAGCAGGATTTTTGCTTCTTTTTGCAATACATGACTTATTTGATTTATTTTACTTATGTTAGTCTTCTTTCAAAATTATTCAAATTCTTAATGTCTCTTTTCCATCATTCAAGGTAAAATGTCAGTGCCACTTTCCTGAAACATAATGTGATTAGTGCTGGAAAATAAAAATGGAAATGTCATTTGATAAGTTTCAGGATGCAAAGAAATCTTATTGACACTGAAGATAAGCATGATAGTTTTTAAATGATATTCGTGGGAAACATTTAGTAAATTGTTCTGTTTATTTAAGAGAGGTTTTGGAAAATATTAAGAAATTTTTGATTCTTTGTCTGCAAAAGTCAGTGCCCATTTATTTAATGAAAAAAATACACCAATTATTTTGTCCACTAATTACAGGTATTCACTAAACTTGGGATTCACTGGTTGGAATAAAATTTTAAAAATTAAGTGAGAAAGCTATAAAAATGTTAAATAAATAACTGTTTGTTTAAATCAAGTGTGTCAAACTCATTTAAACAACAATTAATGCGACTGGTAAGATTCACACTAGCCACATATCACATTTATAAATTTTAAAATTATAATTTGAAGTGAGAATGCAGGAATATAGATAGGGCAATTAAAATACATTACATAGTTCAGTGAATTCAACTCAACAATATATAATTTCTATAGTATTGCTTTTATTTAAATATTTATTTTATTTAATGTACATATTTATAAAACTACAATTAATTATTTTCACTGGAAACTTGCCAGCACTATCTTCCTCCTCCTCATTTTCCAATATCTGGATTCAAAGACTGTGAACAATCTTCATTAAGGCAGATAGATGTTTATCAGTGAATCTTGATCTATAAGTTGTTTTATTTAATTTCAGAGCATTGTGGCCACAAGCCACAAAAAATCACATTGGACCACCAGTTTGACAACCCTGGTTTAAATGATTAAACAATCAGTTATATGCTAATAATTTATATCTTATAAGTTTTATTTGCAAAATTTTATATATTAAGTGTATGTGTTATTTGAATATGCTAAGTTTCATTTTTTATTGTAGGTTTTATGTGGTAAATTAATAGTAGTTATGCAAGATGCAGCTACTATCCAAAGTGCTCAAATATTTTGTGAAGATTTTTTAAATGCAGGAGGATTAAAACTGGTATTAGGAGTGCTGCAGAGAGACAGTATGCCCCCTGAAGTAGATTATGATATTCGACAAGGCTGCTACTTAATGGCATTAGTTATAGCTAGGTAATTTATAAAATATTGTAATTTTTTATGTATTATTATGTATTATATGCAATATTTTATATAAGAATTTTATTTAATTTTATATAAGAGCATTAAGATGTGAAATATTGGAGCTGTACCACTGAAAATAGTGAGGGTTGGAGCACCTACTATTTTATACTCATAAAAAGATGAAATATTACTTATATGAACTGTTTTAATTTAATTTAACTTATTATTTGTCATTGTTGTAACTTTGCATTATTTACAGTATTATGAATAAGCCCAATTTTTAATTTATTAAAAGAATTATTTAATTTTGATTATATAATATTTTCTTTGATTTCTATACAATAGGTACCTATTCTTTTGACATCTTTCAAAATTATTAAAAATGGAAATTATTTTATTTTTATTTAAGTAGGCTAATTGAATTTATGTTTTTCATAAGTGGAGTTTTAATTATTTCAAAAATGTTTAAGTGTTATATTAAACTAAAGTTGTTAGTTTTTTTCTATGCATAATTGTGATAAGGATATTTAGTATAAAAATTTAAAGACAATTTTAAAAAATTCTTATAAAATAAAAAATGTTATAGTAACACAAAATAAAACTTTAAATTATCTTTATTGCTTTCAATTCAATTAAATAATATTATTAATAATTTAGAAATATTTCTAATTTTTTTTCTTTTGTATATTATTGTTTTCAAAATCAGAAGTAAATTGATCATTCCAACTTAATTTCAAACTAATTACTGAATTCTATTTTTTTGAGTTGAAGTCAGCAGTTAAACTGCTAATAAAGAAAATTAAATTACATAAAATCTGCAAGTTACCTCTTCAGATGGATGATTTATGAATCAAAAGTTCTAGGATATGAAAGAAAATATATCTAAGTGACTGTGAACTCCAAAAAAGCAGTAGAGTTTCAAAAACAAATATACTGTTAATTTTTTCTTTGAAGAATTACAGTATTTAAACATTTTATCATTAAGAAAAATATCTTGAAATCTTTGTATAAATCATTAGTTTTTATTGTAAACAGTATTGATAACTTATTTTGTTGGCTTTGTTGTTCTATTAATGTTGTTTAAATTTTTATTATAATATATTGTAATTAGTTTTCTAATTACATTTTTTTATGATTTAAGGTATCTTTTGTGTGGACAGACAGGATTAGAATATGGAAATATACCTCATAGCTTGGGATGCAGAATGAATATTAAAAAAACTTCTCAAGCATGCTATTCTGAAAATATTGTTAATCCTAACATACATCCTACAATTTCTACCAAAGCAATTCAGGTAAGCAAATATAGTTAATAAGTTGAAATAAATAAAGCAGTACAGTGAAATTAATATTTGTTCAGTTTTTTGTGAACTTAATCTTAAATTAGATTATTATTATAGTTAAAAAAATATTCTGAAGATATTTTATTCTATATAAAAGCATTTTATTAAAAATCAGATTTTTATTGTATTGATATTTTAAAACTAAGTTAACATTATTATTTGAATTACCATCCACAACTAACAGAAAAAGTAAACTAATGAGAAATTTTATTTTACTAATGGATAAAATACTGAAATATAAGGAATCTGTTTAGTTTTGACTGCTATATATTTAACAAAAAGTATTATAACTATTACAGAAATGATTTTTGATTAAACATTGTTGAATTAGTTTTTAAAATTAAACTCAGTTGTTATAGAAATGAATGCAATCTTATGATATAAACATGCTTTTTCAAAATATTTGAATCACTTTACTTCACAGGAACTAGTTTAAAAAAATCTAAGTATTTTAATTCAAATTTAAATTCTAATATTGAATTTAAATTTATTAAATTCAATATTAGAATTTTAATAAATCTTGATGATATAAGTAAATATTATATGGATTGACATGTTATTAATATTTTGTTATTAATTGCTAGTATAATTACTTTGTAAAATAGAAATATTTATATTTAATATGTAGGCAGTCATAAAAATCCAAGTAAAAAATACGATCTATGGCAATGAATATAAAATTGTTTTATAATTTTTTCAGTATATGAAGAATTAATAGAATAATAATACTAATTTTAGCCATTTTTTCCAGATTTTTAAATTTATTTAATGGATTAATCTAAATTATTTAATCATTATAAAAGTCAATTGATTATCATATGTGTAGTTTTATATAATGATAGATTATTCTAATAATTAATTACATTTATAATTAATGATTAATGTTTTGATTTTTAAAAAATATTTATAACATGTGTAACAATAAATTTGTATCCTAATAATTTTTTAAAATAGACTTTAAATATTGGTGAACTTTTGGAAACTTTATCATGTATTATGAGAGTTGCTTGGGCAGCAGCAGCTGGTCAACTCCATCTTGCAAATTGTCCTCTTCCTAGTAGTAGTCATTTATCTGGGAGAAGAAGTAGGCAGAGTAGCACAGGTAATATAATTAAATTACTAAATTAAAAATATTATATATTTTATCATTTATTTATCAAATATATCATGTATTTATAACAGCACTTTCCTAAAATATTTGTTTATTATAGCTTTTGAAATAATATGAGAAGTAGACTATTATATTGACAGTTATTATTCTTACAAGTCACATGTTTTCATTTTATATTTATTTTAATTAATTATTAATTTTTGTCCAAGCAACTGTTTAACTTTTGTAATTTTTCTACTTAGCATATTTCTATTATACCTGTTAAAGTATTAAATCTATGATACTGTAAGTATGCTATATCAGATTACACTGACCAAGATGTGGATCTCTGATGTGGATGACTGAGATGTGGATCTGGCATTTTATTTAATGTAAAAGTTATTTTTGAGAATGGGTTAATGGAATTTAACAAATATTTAATTTTTGAATTGCTAAAATTACAACCAGGCTGATTTTATGGGAGTAGGGGTGCAAAAATAGGTATACAGTTGTTATTATGGAAAAAAACATGTAAAGAAAAAAACATTTGACTTTATGCATAGATTAAATCAATTATAAAGAATATGAAGTTATAAAAGATAAAAATAATAATGAAATTAATGAAACTAAATATCTGTATTTTTCTATTCACAACTGTGTATCTACTTTTATGTCCTTTTTGGATAATAAAAGAATAAGTTAATACTGAATAAAATTGGAATATATTTATTTTAATTAAGTTTCTAGACAAATGAAATAATAATATACAGTAATACCTCAACTTACGCTACCCCGACTTACGTGAACCCGGAGTTTCACGATTTTCAAATCTCGTTGATTCATCTTTTGTTTGAGCGCCATGCAACTCTTGATTACTCACTCCCACCACACAATTGTTCGGCTTACATGTTCGGACGTGTTGCGTGGAATCAGCGCATAGCTACAATTTATTTTGTGTTATTTATTTCTGTGTTTGTTATATCTACGGAGACTTGAGAGACTCTACTATGTCATCCAAACGAAGTAGAACTGATTCTTCTGCATCAAACAAGAAAAGAAAAACTATCTTTGGAATGTAAAGTTAACATTATGAAAGACTTAGATACAAAAATGAAAATTTGTGAATTGGCAAAGAAGTTTGATCTACCGAAATCGATGGTCAGAGCAATTATAAAAGGTAAAGAAAAAATTCTCGAAGCTGTGAAAAATGCTCAATCTTTACATACAAGCATCATTTGTAAACTTCACAGTATTATCACTGAGATGGAAACAATATTAAAATTATTGTGTGATAATCAAGTAAATGTGAAAAATTGTATAATATAATTTGTTATACATATGTATTATCTAAGATTTTATTAAACATTTTTTTCTAAATTATTGTTTTTTTTAGTCTCCGGCTCAATTAAAAATTATTTGTATGTATTTAAATGTGAAATTATACCCCGACTTATGCGAATTCGACTTACGCAGTTATTGCTCGGTCCCACCTATTGCATAAGTTCGGGGTATCACTGTATGAATATTTAAGAATTTGACATCAGAGCAGGAACTTAACTTTCATTAGAAATTTGAGAAAATAACAAATATATCAATAGTAGTAGTAGAAGAGTAGAAAAGAAGAGATATATTAATAATCATAATCAGTATTGGCTATTTAGCAAATAAGCAATGAAATAATAACAACAAATAATAAATGGAATTAGTGATTGTTTCAAGTAATTACTTGATATAGTAAATATTAAAAAATTGATGAAAAACATTTACCTGAAATAGAAAATTGGCTTTTCTAATACATTTTTTTACTAATTTATAATGAAATTTAATGCTGTTTATTTTAATTTTTTTATTTTATTCTTATGCATTTTAAATATAACATACATTTAAATTTTGCTTTAAAGGAAGTAACGCAAGTAGTGGAAGTGAAGGTGAAACTCAAGGTCTTCATAGTGGTGTTTGTGGTCAACAGGAATATGTAAGCAGCAAAGATTCTCTTTTAGCCCAAAAATCCTTAGAATTTCTTGTTACTTGTCTCGAATTACGAACAGATGTTTTCAGTAAGTAAAATTTTGATTTATAACGTAAAATTAAATATATTTTGGATAAGTTGATATAAAAATGTAAATTTAAAATATTGTGTTGAGTAATTGTAAATTAATTCTAAAACATTATTGAGAATGCTTTTCTTCTTGTAAACATTTTTAAAAATTATGCATTATCATTATCCTCTTGCAGTCATATTAGTAAAGTAAAATTAGAAATGTTAATATTCCATGTTTTACAATGAACTTTTATGTAATACTCTAAGAAAAAAATGTCTAATCAAACTCATATAAGAAATAGAAATATATTTTATATTTCTTACAATAAAAGGTCGATTCCTCCATGGAATTGTTATTACCTTGAACAGCATAAGAAGGGACAGAATAGAATTGACTCATTTTTTATGTATAGTTTAAAGAAATATATATTTTTCTGTAAATTCGTCTTGGCAATTTTATTTAATTTCATATAAGAAATTGTTTAATTTATTGCTTTCAATTTTCAATATTTCTAAACTTACAGTATATTGAATATTTTATCATCATCAGCTATAAGTCTTGCTTATTTTTTAAATAGTTAGGTTAAAGTATTTTAATTGAATTCTTATGTATTAAGTAAGAATATTAAATTAAATCAGTTTGCTTAGTAAATCACTTTACCTTTAGCAGTAGTAATAATTTAAGAAAATTTTTGGAAATATTCAAAATATTACATTAGTATTAGCCAATACAGTCTTTAAATTCATTTATTGAAACAAAACAATAATCATGAAAAAGTTTATTCAAATTAATTTACTAGAATATACAAGTCTCTTCTGTACATATTTTAATCATATATCAAAAATCTTGTTTGGCAACAGTTACAATGAAAAATACTATGGAACCTCGCTTAATGAGCACCTCTCGTAATGAGTAATTTGCATAATGAGCAAAACAAATTGTAAAGAAATTACGCGCTTAACAAGTGACATTTTGCATAATGAGTGACAAGGAGAGGGGATGTCCTGGATTGTGCACATGCAACATGTGTAACAATAAATTTGTATCCTAATAATTTTTTAAAACAGACTTTAAATATTGGTGAACTTTTGGAAACTTTATCATGTATTATGAGAGTTGCTTGGGCAGCAGCAGCTGGTCAACTCCATCTTGCAAATTGTCCTCTTCCTAGTAGTAGTCATTTATCTGGGAGAAGAAGTAGGCAGAGTAGCACAGGTAATATAATTAAATTACTAAATTAAAAATATTATATATTTTATCATTTATTTATCAAATATATCATGTATTTATAACAGCACTTTCCTAAAATATTTGTTTATTATAGCTTTTGAAATAATATGAGAAGTAGACTATTATATTGACAGTTATTATTCTTACAAGTCACATGTTTTCATTTTATATTTATTTTAATTAATTATTAATTTTTGTCCAAGCAACTGTTTAACTTTTGTAATTTTTCTACTTAGCATATTTCTATTATACCTGTTAAAGTATTAAATCTATGATACTATAAGTATGCTATATCAGATTACACTGACCAAGATGTGGATCTCTGAGGGATATGCATTTTATTTAATCTAAAAGTTATTTTTGAGAATGGGTTAATGGAATTTAACAAATATTTAATTTTTGAATTGCTAAAATTACAACCAGGCTGATTTTATGGGAGTAGGGGTGCAAAAATAGGTATACAGTTGTTATTATGGAAAAAAACATGTAAAGAAAAAAACATTTGACTTTATGCATAGATTAAATCAATTATAAAGAATATGAAGTTATAAAAGATAAAAATAATAATGAAATTAATGAAACTAAATATCTGTATTTTTCTATTCACAACTGTGTATCTACTTTTATGTCCTTTTTGGATAATAAAAGAATAAGTTAATACTGAATAAAATTGGAATATATTTATTTTAATTAAGTTTCTAGACAAATGAAATAATAATATACAGTAATACCTCAACTTACGCTACCCCGACTTACGTGAACCCGGAGTTTCACGATTTTCAAATCTCGTTGATTCATCTTTTGTTTGAGCGCCATGCAACTCTTGATTACTCACTCCCACCACACAATTGTTCGGCTTACATGTTCGGACGTGTTGCGTGGAATCAGCGCATAGCTACAATTTATTTTGTGTTATTTATTTCTGTGTTTGTTATATCTACGGAGACTTGAGAGACTCTACTATGTCATCCAAACGAAGTAGAACTGATTCTTCTGCATCAAACAAGAAAAGAAAAACTATCTTTGGAATGTAAAGTTAACATTATGAAAGACTTAGATACAAAAATGAAAATTTGTGAATTGGCAAAGAAGTTTGATCTACCGAAATCGATGGTCAGAGCAATTATAAAAGGTAAAGAAAAAATTCTCGAAGCTGTGAAAAATGCTCAATCTTTACATACAAGCATCATTTGTAAACTTCACAGTATTATCACTGAGATGGAAACAATATTAAAATTATTGTGTGATAATCAAGTAAATGTGAAAAATTGTATAATATAATTTGTTATACATATGTATTATCTAAGATTTTATTAAACATTTTTTTCTAAATTATTGTTTTTTTTAGTCTCCGGCTCAATTAAAAATTATTTGTATGTATTTAAATGTGAAATTATACCCCGACTTATGCGAATTCGACTTACGCAGTTATTGCTCGGTCCCACCTATTGCATAAGTTCGGGGTATCACTGTATGAATATTTAAGAATTTGACATCAGAGCAGGAACTTAACTTTCATTAGAAATTTGAGAAAATAACAAATATATCAATAGTAGTAGTAGAAGAGTAGAAAAGAAGAGATATATCAATAATCATAATCAGTATTGGCTATTTAGCAAATAAGCAATGAAATAATAACAACAAATAATAAATGGAATTAGTGATTGTTTCAAGTAATTACTTGATATAGTAAATATTAAAAAATTGATGAAAAACATTTACCTGAAATAGAAAATTGGCTTTTCTAATACATTTTTTTACTAATTTATAATGAAATTTAATGCTGTTTATTTTAATTTTTTTATTTTATTCTTATGCATTTTAAATATAACATACATTTAAATTTTGCTTTAAAGGAAGTAACGCAAGTAGTGGAAGTGAAGGTGAAAGTCAAGGTCTTCATAGTGGTGTTTGTGGTCAACAGGAATATGTAAGCAGCAAAGATTCTCTTTTAGCCCAAAAATCCTTAGAATTTCTTGTTACTTGTCTCGAATTACGAACAGATGTTTTCAGTAAGTAAAATTTTGATTTATAACGTAAAATTAAATATATTTTGGATAAGTTGATATAAAAATGTAAATTTAAAATATTGTGTTGAGTAATTGTAAATTGATTCTAAAACATTATTGAGAATGCTTTTCTTCTTGTAAACATTTTTAAAAATTATGCATTATCATTATCCTCTTGCAGTCATATTAGTAAAGTAAAATTAGAAATGTTAATATTCCATGTTTTACAATGAACTTTTATGTAATACTCTAAGAAAAAAATGTCTAATCAAACTCATATAAGAAATAGAAATATATTTTATATTTCTTACAATAAAAGGTCGATTCCTCCATGGAATTGTTATTACCTTGAACAGCATAAGAAGGGACAGAATAGAATTGACTCATTTTTTATGTATAGTTTAAAGAAATATATATTTTTCTGTAAATTCGTCTTGGCAATTTTATTTAATTTCATATAAGAAATTGTTTAATTTATTGCTTTCAATTTTCAATATTTCTAAACTTACAGTATATTGAATATTTTATCATCATCAGCTATAAGTCTTGCTTATTTTTTAAATAGTTAGGTTAAAGTATTTTAATTGAATTCTTATGTATTAAGTAAGAATATTAAATTAAATCAGTTTGCTTAGTAAATCACTTTACCTTTAGCAGTAGTAATAATTTAAGAAAATTTTTGGAAATATTCAAAATATTACATTAGTATTAGCCAATACAGTCTTTAAATTCATTTATTGAAACAAAACAATAATCATGAAAAAGTTTATTCAAATTAATTTACTAGAATATACAAGTCTCTTCTGTACATATTTTAATCATATATCAAAAATCTTGTTTGGCAACAGTTACAATGAAAAATACTATGGAACCTCGCTTAATGAGCACCTCTCGTAATGAGTAATTTGCATAATGAGCAAAACAAATTGTAAAGAAATTACGCGCTTAACAAGTGACATTTTGCATAATGAGTGACAAGGAGAGGGGATGTCCTGGATTGTGCACATGCTCCATCAGTCTGTATTTAGCACTTGTTCCACTAGCATCTTAGTGTCACTTGTTATCACACATTCTTCCAAACTTGTGTTCAGATATATTACATATAAACATCAACAACCATAGACTATTATATAGTAAACACGCCAACTGATATACCAAATTTTTGGGCTGTGTAAAGGCTATAATTAAATATTAGAAATTGATTAATTTGACTAGAGGTAGGCAGTTATGCTGCCATCTTGTATTAAATTTAATGACTGTGAGGCCCTCTGGGACGGAAACTGGCTGTCGAGCTAAAGTCAATATATCGGTGACTTATTACATAAATAGGACCGGTGTGACCAAGGAACGGGGTGCGAGACGATTTAATTGTCGCATTCCAGGCCTAATTGACAGATTCACGGTCGTCAATCGTGAGAACGATCGAGGGATCGACTGTCGGGGAAACTTTGGACGGTCACCTTACAGAGAGTTGAAAGCAGGTCCTGCTGACACTCCTGTGGAGGGGGCAGCGGCTGAGATAGCTTCCTCCTCTCCGGGACAGAAAAATAGACATTAGGTGACAATTTACAGGACCATCATCCAGGAAAGGGCTTGACCCAACTCCGGAGGGGAACGGCCCGGACGGGGTCATTTCGGCGACCCCTCAGCCTGAATCGCGTCCCTGGCAACAGACCAGGGACCAATAGAATCGCGGGGGACCAACATTCGGACCAACCAAAACCTCGGGATTTCGGGTGAGGAAAGATTATAAAAGCCCGAGGTCCCAAGGACACGGGAAGGTTGCGAAGTGATGTTCGAGAGCATCTGTCCAGGAAACACGAAGCAACAAAGGATACCAAACTCCGAGTGCTAGGACAGACTTTCCCGTGACAGTTCTCCATCCCTCCAACGTCCAAGACAGCGTCAACGGAGACGAACCTTCTTCGGTCCATCGCACAGTGTCAACGGAGACGAACTTTCTTCGATCCATCACACAGTATCAACGGAGACGAACTTTCGAGCCTATAATCTTGGAGACCACTCTCTCTCTCTGCACGGGATCTACCACCCCGGATTGTGTAACTCATTGTAAGCATGTTTTCACCAAATAAACGCGTTGAATTAGTAAATACGGTCTCTGTGTGAGTCTTTGCGTCCAGCAAACCACGACCCCCATACGGAAAAGGTTTTCTTGTGTCATCCTGACAGATCACGGGCAAAGCGAGGGTCATAACCTTTCACCTTAAGGGCGACCTCCGAGCGAGTTTNCCATGGAATTGTTATTACCTTGAACAGCATAAGAAGGGACAGAATAGAATTGACTCATTTTTTATGTATAGTTTAAAGAAATATATATTTTTCTGTAAATTCGTCTTGGCAATTTTATTTAATTTCATATAAGAAATTGTTTAATTTATTGCTTTCAATTTTCAATATTTCTAAACTTACAGTATATTGAATATTTTATCATCATCAGCTATAAGTCTTACTTATTTTTTAAATAGTTAGGTTAAAGTATTTTAATTGAATTCTTATGTATTAAGTAAGAATATTAAATTAAATCAGTTTGCTTAGTAAATCACTTTACCTTTAGCAGTAGTAATAATTTAAGAAAATTTTTGGAAATATTCAAAATATTACATTAGTATTAGCCAATACAGTCTTTAAATTCATTTATTGAAACAAAACAATAATCATGAAAAAGTTTATTCAAATTAATTTACTAGAATATACAAGTCTCTTCTGTACATATTTTAATCATATATCAAAAATCTTGTTTGGCAACAGTTACAATGAAAAATACTATGGAACCTCGCTTAATGAGCACCTCTCGTAATGAGTAATTTGCATAATGAGCAAAACAAATTGTAAAGAAATTACGCGCTTAACAAGTGACATTTTGCTGAACTTTTGGAAACTTTATCATGTATTATGAGANATTTTATGAAGATTTCAAAAATTGATTTTTTTCACTATATTTTACTTCTCATATCTCTTAAAAATAAGATTTCTGATTGAATATATCTTTATAAACTTATATATTGTAATTATAACTACAGTGAATTTATAAAGTAATAATGTTTAAAATTATTTACAAAGCCTTACATTGATATAAATTAATATGGAACATTTAGAATAACTGGAAATATTCATTTATTCATTAATGGCCTCAACCTAGAAAATATGCTTGTATATACAGGGTGATTAAAAAAAAATATATGCAAAAAATTTGGACTGATTCTTTGGATAATTTTAAGTATAAAAGTTCATATATTCAAAATGGCATAATTTTAAAGTTACAGGATGTTTTATGCATGATCACCAGCACCAATATATTCAATATTGAGTATTCTCCACTACATTGATTGGTACATGCAATCACAAATTTGTGAGAATCTGGACTCTTTTGGGAGTTTGTTTTTTTTTGAGAAATTAAATATTAAAATATTATTTTTTCAAATTTGTTGAAGTTAGACCTTTTTGACCCCACAATGTACTGCGTCACCTCGAAGATGACTTTGAACATCTTCAGAAGGACTCCCCTCACACTAGGGAATCACTCTAGTTCTACGATGGCTAAAAGGTAAAAATAAATAGCCAATTAACACCGACAACTGCCTGAGAGTAACCAAAAGGGTCACTGATGAGTTCCCTCTAAGTCCGATAGAGCCGATGAGAATGCCAATCTAAATGACCAAATAAGGCAGTGATTATTACTAAGGTGGTGAGATATGTTCTGACGTGAGTCACCTCATGTCAATAAATCAAGGAATTTGACAAATTTATGGTGAGAAGATGTCAAATGACAGAAAGAAAGGGGTAATAAATCTAGAAGGACGTTTGTTTTTGACAAGTAACATAAACACAGCTGGATGCAAGTTGAGCTGGCTATTGCATCAGGTTTTCTTCCCCCATGATTCCCCCTCCGAGACAAGTATAAAAAGGGGTCGAGCGTCCACTCTGGGCGAACAGTTGAAGACAACCAGAGCGTGGACAGCCGAGGCGGACTCAGCCATAGCAGAGGGCAGGCAGACACCTCAACAGAGAGCTGAAGCACATCCCACCTTTCGGACAGCTGGCATACACCAGAAGCGGACATAGAAAAGCGGACACTGAGGGACACCAGACTCGTATCTCCATAATGTCCATTGTGACTTGCCATAATCTCCAACCTGAAGAGACTACGATTAGGAACTGCCGATCCAAGAGCATTTTACAAACCTCCCATACAATGAGAGCAGGAATCCGTGAGTTAAGCAACTATCCACATTTCGGTACTTTCTCTTTTGTTCCTCGACACTCTCTTGATCATAGTGTAAGATTCTACAATATTATGTTGTTATAGTTAGATCTTAGTAGTTAGTTAGAATTGTATTAGATGAATTATTGTAATCTTTTTGATTTGTATTTGTTTGTTAGTTAATTAAATATGTTTGTATTGTTCAACCTGTGTAATTATTAGGGAACCTTGTCATGACCTCACTACCCCTCCCACTCATTTAACCGAAGCCATCCCTGACAAAGAAGCCAGTAAGAGTGGAAGAGCTTGAACCCCCCCTCGGTTCACACATTAAACATCCTGTAACTTTAAAACCATCTCATTTTGAACATATGTTTATATGAACTTTTATGATTAAATTATTCAAAGAATTGGCACCTAAAATTTTTTGCATATATTTTGAATAAATTTGTATACATATACATATACATATACATGTACAGTACATATATATAATATAGAATAATAATGAAACATATGTTTTTAATACTTAATCACTTAAAACTAGCTTTATTGCATTCAGTTAATATCTTTTGATAAATTTCTAAAATTTCCAAATAAAAATATTTTATGAAAATAGATAATTTGCTAAAAAGCTGATTTTGCTAACTTTACTAATAAAAATATAAATTCATATTATATTTCAAATGAATACAAATTTTTTTTTTTAAACTTTTGGTAATTAAAAAAAATTCAGTTATGTTCAAAAGGTTTTTTTAACAAAATTAAAATTTAATGTCTGAATTATACTTTCGTTGTTTTAAGAAAATAATAAATCAGTTTAATTTAAATTTTATAAAAAATATTATTTGTGTAGCTTATTCATTTCAATCTATATTTAATTTTAATGCATTTTTTTTTATTCAAAGTTCAAATTGATTTGACTACTGTAATATCCAACTTATTTCTGGTCATCATTTGTCTACATCACAGCTTTTTCTTTGTTATTGACATTTGTAATGTTTTCCTTTTAACTTATATTATTATACATTTAAAACTTTTTTAATACATAAAAAAAGTATAGATTATATATTTCATGATAATAATAATCTTTTAATGCTTATTAATAAGAAAAATGTCATTATATTGAATTATTAAGAATATGCACTTTCTTCTCAATTTTTATTAAGTAGATTTTTTTGAAGATTCTAAACGTGCATTCCTTGAAATCATTTAAAAAAAGGAAGAATAAATAATTTAAAATTCAAAAAATTTGCTCCTGTTAAAAATAGCTGATTTCTTCAGCTTAAAAGGAAACTCTGTTTTGGAATTTTATGATACAGATATGTTGTTTAGAAGATTTGGTTTATTTCCTGGAACAATGCTTTATTTATATATACCCAATATACTTATCTTACAGAATAAAAATAGAAATAATCCCTTGGTAATATTAATAATAATAGAAATAAGATGGAATTATTTTAATTTAAATTGCATTTGCTATTTTCTAACATCTTGGACATTTATACTTAAATATGTTTCATAAAATTTGAAAATTTTTTATTTTCATTTTAAACAGAATTATAAAAGCATTAATGAAATGTTTTAGTGATGATTTATTTTGATATTTTATATTTATTAATCATTATTATTAAAATAAAAAGTTTTTAATTTAATATTCATTTGCCAAATATTATTATTGATATGTATATAGTTATAAATATCAAGTCTTTTTAACTTTACTTTTATTGATTTTTATATTGAAAATTTTTATTGTTATTATTTTTAATATATTAGAGATTATTTTTATTCAACTGTTATTAAGAGAAAATATATATAAACATACTTGTGATTTATTGTTAGGACATCATCATCATATTACTAAATCTATTATTGATGTAGAGATAAAGATATATATTTTTACAATAATGAGTTTTCAACTATATTTTTAAATTTCAGATTCATTTTCTACCATGCCATGTGTTCCAGATTTCATTATAGATATGTTATTAAGATCACCAAGTTTAGATGTAAGAACTGCATGTCTTGAACAGTTTTATAAATTAAGTACACTCCAGTTTTCTAATGCCACCATAAGTCCAAGGCATTTTTTAATCCAGAAGCTTCTAACAGCTCGTCTTCCATTATGGGTTCCTACCAGCAGCACAAGGGGAGCAAATCAAAAGTAATATTAGTATATTTGTATTTTAATATATGTATTACATTTTTATTCTAGGAATTATATCTCTTAAAAGGATTCATTGAATGGAAAATGCACTGGAAGCAAAAACTAAACAGCACATTGTGATATTTTATTCTCTACAAAATAGCTTTTTATTAGTATCAGTAACAAAATAAAGCATTATGTATATTTTACACAAAAAAAATCAAACAAACAGAAGATATGTTATTTTCTTTTTATTAGAATTGAGGAAATTGTTATGATTGAAATAATTAATACAGTTATATATTTATATTGAAAAATATTAGTAATCTTCAGTTTTATTTTGTAACAAGGTAGTTTAGTTTTATTAAACAGTTCTAAATTTATTTAAATAATAATAAATTTTATCTACAACATTTTCCTGCTGATAGAAGTCAATTCTTACAATTTTGAATGTATCAAAAAGATTGTTATTTGAAACATTTTGAATACAGAAGTTTTAACTTTATTATATGTACACCAATATTTGTACGATACTGTACTCAATATGGCTGTCTGTCAATGACAGTTATGGATATAAGTCAACATTTTAACCAATATTAACAACTATCAATATGAAAAATTTTATTTGTCTGTCTTTCAAACATTTTTAAATGCAAGAAAAGATGTGCTTTAAGTATTTGATAGAAAAATTTATCAGAAAGAAAATGGCATAATGTAGATCTTATTAATAAAGAAGTTCAACTATAGATTATAGTTATTATACACAAATAATTATATACATTACAATGATGTATAATAAACTTTGTAGAACTATTTATAATCTTATGTATGGTGTTTTCTCAATTTTACAGTATTTTTAAAAAATACAAGTTTGATTCTAGCTATTTTTTTCTTATCTTTATTGCTTGATATGAATTAATTATGCTTGTATACTTATATGTTGTATACTTATACTTATACTTGTATACTAGTTGTATACTTATATGCTTTGTTATTATTATATAAGAAATACTGAGGCAATCTTATTTGTTATTTTTACAGATTGTTAAGCCAATGCAGAGAATATTTTGAATTTGTCTGCAGAATATTAAAAGATTTGAGTAGTAAGTTCTTAATTTTATGTGTATGCATAGAATTTATAATAAATCAAAGGTTATGAAAAGTTTTTTCTTGAATTTTGAATTTTGTAGAGATATGATTGATAAAGAATGATAAAATTGTTTTATGTTTTGAATAAAAATGGTTTTTTTTCTTTGTTTATAGTCATGGAACAACAAATGCTGCACATTGATGCAAAACAAATGGTTGAAGATGAAATTGCTTGGTTACAAGGGTTTTCATCTTCATGTAATCCTGATTTACAAGTAGCAGATAATGCATTATTAGCAGGTCATTTTAATTTAATTAAGACATTATTAACATGTGAAAAGATTCAAAAAAAAGAAATTGGTAAGAATTTAATATATATATATATATATTTATTTATTTATTTATTCATTTACTTATAGCAAAAACAGAATCATAATAATAATTATAATCCTATAATTAAGCTTATACATGTATATGAGGGGTATCACATTCCAAATGGCACTTTTAAGTTTTGGATTATCTGTGCTGTCTGAATACTATTGTAAAGAACCATCAATAGAATGTATTTATTGTTTAAAGTCTCATAGCATTCTACAAGTTTATTTATAAATTAATGTTAGTGATGTCAAGTTTAAAGCTTTAAAAGACTTTATTGAATATTGAAAATTAAATGAAAGGAGATAGGACACACTTTGGAATGACACACCTCATATATCAGTCAAATACAATTATTCTAAAATCCTTAATTTTTTTGGAAATTTTTGTTTTGAAAGCAATGCTTGATGTTTAAAAAAACCTTTATGTAACACATGATATAATACAATGAAGATAAAAAATCAAAATCCTTAATAATGTTTAAAATATTTAAAGCACTATTTTTTTGTTATGTTGACAAGTAATTTAAAAATAGTACACAAAACATTATTAAAATAAATTTTAACTTATTGACATTAAAACTATAATTGCTATACAGTATTTTAATTTGTATTTTAGTTTTAAATTACTGTATTTTTATTGTCTGTTTTAATTTATTCTCAGAATCACAGATCATAATGATTAGTCTTTCTGTTATTGGTAATATGATTTTATAAATAATTTTCTAATTTGATTAATAGTTTTGATTCTTCCTTTAATATCATAATCTGAAGTATTGCTTGCTCTATTCTCTTACCAAAAAGAATAAAATGAAAAAATTAATAATATTTTTGAATACTGACTAATTTTGAATATAATGTTTGATCAATATTTCAAATGTCTTTTTCAATATGAAAACAATGAAAAATTATTAACATAACACAACATAAAAAGCTAAAAAATACTTAAATGAAAACGTTTTTTCTGTTATTAAGAGTTAATTAGATAATCCTATCTGACTTTGATAATGCTTTCAAAGCTCTTCTATTCCCTTTATAATATTAGATGAGAGTATATTTTTGATTTGACAACCTAGAGAGGAAGAGAGAATGGTTTCTAATTTGATTAATGAATAAAGATAATCATGATTAATAATCATTAGTATTAAACTCTAAAACTAAATGAGTCTTTTGTCATTTAGATATGGCAATACATGGATCTTTTAATATGTAATCTAATATTGTTTTATAATTCTTTAAGAATTTGTTGTAAATAATTGCAAAATTTGAAAAATTGAGCTATTATTATGTACCATGCTTTGAAACTGTGTAGTTCTTTTTATTTATTCTATAAGCGCAATGTAGCGTAATAACGATCACTTGGCACTATTCACTTTTTTATTTCACTTTTCGTTGATATGCATTTACACACATTTAGGGCCTAATTTGCCCCTCCTCAGTCAACTTAAAAACATAAATGCCATCCTTAGGTGTATATTACCACAAGTAGGAGCCATATGATATACATTGGATTGCCTCAAATGGAAAGCCTTGGCTTGCCACTTCAAAAGAATGCATGATTATGCAAATCACCATACAGGAAAAATGCTAGTAGTAGCATACGGGAAACTGAAGAACAGTGCTGACAGATGAGTAAAAAGATTCGCCAAAGTGAAGTTTAATTCCATCGATTATGTAGGAACTATCACTAACATTAAATACGAACAAAAAAGGATTAGTCAAAAAGAAGTTCAGTTCTGTGAATTATGTATGAACAGTTATTAACATTAAAGAAGAAAGAACTGTGCTACACGTCTATTCTAGTTTTTCCTTTACATCTCTGAAGGTCTCCTAGGAATGTATTTTATGAAATTTGAGGGATCTTCAAATTCAAAAAACCTGGTCGTGAAAGTCAAAGCTGTTATAAATAAGTCTTATGTATTCCAACTAAAGTTAAGTCTTGGGCTTAGTATTTGAGGCAATCCAATGTATATTGTATGGCTCCTGCTTGTGGTAATATACACCTAAGGATGGCATTTATGTTTTTAAGTTGACTAAGGAGGGGTGAATGAGGCCCGAAACATGTGTAAACGCGTATCAACAAAAAGTGAAATAAAGAAGTTAATAGTGCCAAGTGATCGTTATTACGCTACATTGCACTTATAGAACTATTATTATGTATTAATCTATACAGTGTAATAATATGATTTTTTTAAAATTTTTACTTGACTATTTTTTCTTAGCTACAGCTGTAAACAAGAAATCATTGTGTTAAGGGTCTTGATTTTAATTGATCATGAAAAGTAGTGTCTTCATATTTTCTATGATGGAAAAACAAAATATCCAAAATAAAATTTAAATGTTTGATAATTTTTTACTTTGTGTACATTTTCATAGATTACTCTTAATTTATAAACTGAAAATCAAGATCTGTTTAAAGTGTGACTTACAGCTGTATGCTGATACTTTTGTAATATTTCAAGACTGAATTTTATTTTTAAACTTAAATTTGGGAACTTATAATAACTTAAATTTTAATAAAACTTAAATAAATAAAACTTAAAATTTTAAATAAAACTTAAATTAGTTTTATTTTCTTTTATTTTCTAAAGCTAAATACGGTAATATAATTATAGTAACTGCAATGGAATAAACTTAATAAATGTTAACGTATGATTAAAATAATGTATTTAGTTATTGCTGAAACTAAATTTTATTATTAATTTATATATTACATTGTTTTTTTTTTTTTATTGGTAGGAAAAATATTGATTCCAGATCTATTAAATAAATTTTTATTTCCTGCTTCACATTTAATATCTCATGGGAATGACAGTAATAGTATTCCTCTCACACCAAGGTAAATAACATTTTGAAAAGAAAATTTTTTGATATAATGTGTATACTTTAAATTATATCATTTAATTAATTGTCACGTGCAATTTCAGAGTAATTATGATAGTTATAAAGCTAAATATAAAAAAATCCTGTTTTGAATATTTGGGATATATTATTTATTTTGTATGTTATAATTTAAAAAATTTTGAAGGTAGCATAGAAAAAACATGCCATTTTAAAAAAATCTGGCAGATGCTGATGATACATAGCAACTTGCATTGGTGCCTTTGCAACTACTTTCTTGTCAGAAAAAATGAGGGCGTTTACATCTTTAAAATGTAAATGAACTTGTTCGGTTAGAAGATGTAAAATGTAATTTAGGGCAAGTTATGTGAATCGGATTATATAAAAAAGACTTCAAAATGTGTGCAGCAGCCTTCATGTATGCTGCACCATCTGTAAGCATGACGAGAACTTTTTCAGTATTTTGGAAAAATTTATCTTGCCACAATAATATTACCAGAGGGTCGACACCTCTTCGATGCCCTGTCAGGACTGACACCATTGTGTCTCGATTGACATGGAAGCTGAGATGGTGTGTTGATTCGGTCATGCAAGTGGCCGCGTGTGCTGGCAATCAGATCCGAGATCTAAATTTGGGTTGAGAGACAGCGTACTGGAAGTAAAATACTCAGATACAAAAGTTAACAACTAAATACCTGTTTATTTTCAACGAAGAGGAATACATAATACAATATATCAAGTTAACTTATTTAGCTAGCAATTGCGAGAGAGAAAGTTTACAATTGTTCACGAGTCGGGAAATACCTGTGTTGATGGTGATGATTCTTGATTTGGGATTCTCGAATTGAGGTTGAGATTAGGATCTTGAGGGTGAGGATTTGGATCATTGGACTGGTCTGGATCAAGAAAGTTCTAGACACAGTGGAAAGTAACGTGAAAATTCGACAGAGTACTGATTGAGCACAGAAATTTGCACTGACACAGGAAAAATTTTGATGACTTTAATTCAAGAGCGACTGGCAACGACTGACTTTTTTGGCTGTCAAATATTAGTGCTACATCGTCCAGTTAAGAGGTCAGCAGATCACAGGAATGTGTCACTTTCACCATTGAGAAAATGTAAGGGGAGATTTTCCCAGATAGCTGAGGACAACAATTGTTGAGCAAGTATGATGACATTGACAATTGATTTTTGTTAAAATTCAGAGTATCACAATAATATTTGACTTTCCTGAACAAATCTTGCTATCACCTCTACATTTGTCCTCTCCAGAAATTTGTATAAAAGATGAATTTTAGCTCAGTCTTTTTCATCAAGTTTTCCTACTATCATTGAAGCAACATATCATCCACACGAGTCTGTAGTTTCATCTACAGCAAACCATATAGCATTGTCACTCATTTCTTTGTGGATTTCTTCAAGCACTTTGTGGTGAACATGTGGAAGATAATTCTTCTACAGTGTTGATTTATCGGGAAGATTTTGCTTTGTGTATTTTTCTAAGTACTTCCTCAACAAGGGATGCTTCAGTTTATGTAATTCTATATTACATCCTATAAGGGTTCTTGCTGTATCTAAGAAAAATATATTTCCTTGATCCTGAGATTCCATTTTTGTGAGCAGCATCTGGGATGTTCGATCCTGTTGATGTGCTGCTTGCATGTGTCTTGCAGAATGCACATGATCCTCAAAATGTGATTTCTTCATGCACACAAATGTATTTTGAGATACATGGCAGAACATTTTTGAGCCATCCATTGTGAAGTCTCTCTTGGCTAACTTCGCTCCCTTCATCCATTTCAGCAAAAGTTCATGCACAGAACTTTTATGCTTACCCATTAAATTTCTTAGTCTGTAACCGAATATAAAAGCTCAAGGCAGCGCACACTTTTGCACTTCACACTGTTGTCAGGTCTTAGGAAATGTCACCAATAATGTATTTAGAAAGTAACCAAAAAGTTACTGAATAAAATTAAATTAACTCAAAAGATAGCTAAGATGCTAATAATTTTTATTTTTGTCAATTTAAAAAAAACCCCTAAATTTGGCATAATGTAATTCAACCTGGCAACATATCAGAAGGTGTGTCTGCTTTTGTTCTGAAATTCAAAATGGTTTTTTTGGTACCTAGAATGGCATCAAGGACTGCATACATGACAGTATTTTTCTGAAAATTATGAATGTATTTTAAAAAATTGCAAGAAAATCCAATAAATTTTTCTGATTTTGGTTCAAAAAATGTAAAAACTTCATTTTCGTTGGTTAGAAGCAAAATGTGTTATTTTTGGAACTATCCTCAGATTCTCAGATAAATCCAGAAAATCTGGGGACTAATTATTATTATTGTGACATTTTTTGATATCATATATTTTGCATTTGATAAAGATGATTGTATTTTAAATAACAATTTAGAATAAATGTTATTTATTTTCAAATTTTAAAAGATTATCAAATTAAATTCAAATTTTATTGTATCTATGAAAATTTCAAGTTATTTATTTTTCTAGATGTTCTAGTAATGAATCAAGAGTTTCAGCTTATGAATTGTTAGTTGAATTAGCCAAAGAATGTTTACAAAACATGGAACAAATTGTCAACTATTTAATAAAAATGCATCACTATTTAAAACCAGAACTTGTGAAGGAATATGAGGTAATTAAAGTAGTTGTGAACTTTTAATCTAGAATCATTTACTAGATGTTTAATATAAATAAATTGATAATTTAAGTAAATGATTAATTTTATATATATAATCGTTTTTGTTTTATAACTGTATCATAAATTTAATTTATTAAATTAAAAAAACAATGTTGACATTCATTTTTGCAATACAGACTGCCAAGTTTAGGTTAATAAATAAATAATTTAAAAAAAAAAATGTTTTTGATTGAAATTTGATTATCATATATAGAACAAATTAAACAGGCAGAATAGCATAAGTAATAGTAGTTTGTTTTTAATTTTATTTCAAGGATAGTGCCAAGGATAAAGTTTTATGGTAGATATACTTGAAATTCTTAAATATATTTGCCTGAACCTCCTACTATTTTTTAAAAATGTTTTTATTTGCTGTGCTTTTCTACTATTCTTATGTCAGCCAATTTTTAATATTATTGGAGATATGAAATAAAAAGTAATTAATTTATCATTTCATTTTTGATTGGGAATTTGAAAATGTTTTATTTCTGAATTTTCCGGGAAAAAAAAATGTTAAAGTTAGATTTTATTCACATTTTTTTAATATTTATAATTTATTTCTAAAGATCAGGGCTCACAAAACTTAGTTATGATGATATTCATTACTTTATAAATATTTGGATAAAAATGTCTTTACTATGGAAAGCAGAAATTGTTTTCCATGTAAACATGATCATAATAGTTTTCTCAAATTGCTGATTTTCTGACAAATCAAGAACACTTAGATACCTTTTTCAGTTAAGTATTTTGTTATGTTTATTAAATAAGTTTTATTGATATGGATATTTTCTTTGTATGATAAGAACTTTACTGAAGTGTATTTAACATTTAGGCTTTAATTACTTCATAACAAACCTCATGCAAAAAGAATAGTTTTTTGAGAATTCCTGAAAACATCAAAATATTACTTAGTTACCTTTTTCTATTGACCTCCTTAATTGCATTTCTTTATTTTTAAATACATTCTTTGAAAAAAAATAATTGACACACCAAGAAAGAATTTATCCAACTGGAAAAAAATTTGGTATGTTTATTATACATGCACAAAAAAAGAAATTTTTACAATTTTGAAACAGTTGGATGATTTATTCCAGAGAAAGAGCTACAAAAAGTGAGGAAGTCAACAAGATGTTGGCCCACCTCTTACCTGAATACAAGTTGTTATCTGATGTTGTATTGATTTGTATTGATTGTATTGATGTTGTTTTGATTGTAAAGTTGATGGATGGTGTTCTTAGGATTTCTTGCCAAACAGTGTTTAATTGATGGGCTAAGTCATCACCATTTCCAGATGGTTGTGGGTGACACCTAAATAAGTGCAAAATGTGCTCAATTGGAGAGAGATCTGGCTAGCCAAGAAAGGATGTCATGATTACAAGGACATTTACATGAGAGGCATGCCATATGTGGGTGGACATTGAAAAGTTTGCCCTGGGTGCTGTGAAAGGAATGTTATCACAGCAGATCTCAGAGTGCTGTTAATGTATTGCTGGACTGTGAGTGTACCATGGACTATACTAAGAGGATCTGTCTACCAAAAGAAATGGTGCCACAAACTGTAACTTCTTGTTGTCAGGTTTTGTGGCATTTGACAGTAAAAGCAGGATTCTGGCAATGGCCAGAATGTCTCCATACACATCTATGTTTGTCATTGGAACTCAGTTTGAAACAGGACTTGTTAGTGAAGATAATTCATCTTCAATCAGAACAGTTTTATGTTAATCGAACCTGACACCACTGCAATCATTCTTGATGATGCCTAAGGGTCAGTGGCAGCCAGTATAATGGAGGTTGTGAGTGTACTGCTTTGGCATTGGTCACACACATTGAATGATTGATAGGGACAAGTTAAAGCTGCTCAAACAATCATCCCATCTTTCTGTTCTGTGATCATTCTAGGCTAGGGATGTCCAGCCTGCGGCCTATTATTATCTACTAAAATATTAAGTGGCCCACTTAATATTTTATGCAGCCCATTGCACCCTAAATTTTTTAGGTACATTTTCATTTACTTTGGTAACGTATGTTGTAGAAATTATTCTCGTTTCACTGGACACACTTTTATGTCATAGTGATGTAATTGCTACTAGAAAATTGTTTTATCTAGAAAACTGTTATGCATGTGGGGTAGTACATACTGTTGTGAACAATTCTTTTCATACATGAAAAACATCAAAACTGCTGAAAGAAGTAGATTGAGTGATTCCCATTTAACTAACATGCTTACAGTTAACACTAGTATCATAAAAGCAGATGTTGACAATATTATAAAAGGAAGGCAATGTCAAAAATTTCATTGAATTTATTTTTATTTTGTGTGAGTATAATTTCTTTTTTTACTGTCAATAAATAATATGGTATTTTTTGTAATTATATATATTTGTTATTAAAATTTGATAATCACATTTTGAACTTTTTAAAAAATTATATTTATATAAAGTTCCTTTGTGGCCTGCTGAATATACATAAATTTATAATTTGGCCCATTAGGAAAAAAGGTTGGACAACCCTGTTCTAGGCTGTCCACTGCCTACTTTTCTCCGGACTTGCCATTCAATACCCATTCATGTCAGCATCATCTAATTGCTGCATCACTTTGACTCAAATGTTGGCTGATACATCCATTTGTCCATTCACTCTCTTTTAGCATAAACATCATGGTTTCAATGTTTATGTAAACATTTAATATGATATAACCATGAATTAAATTGAGTATTGCAAAACAGCTTATTTTATATCAGAAACACTTGCTGATGAAGAATTGGGGATAGAAATTCCATCGTATGTATATGTGAGAATTCAGGAATAGAGAACAATTTAATTTAATCAGTTAAAAATTTATTCAATTAATCAACAATTTAAAGTAACATTTTAACATCAAAAATGATGCATTTTGTCAATTTTTGTGGGAAGAGAAGCAAAACTTCCTTTGGGAAAGATGTTTTCACACATCTCTACGAACATCTGTCCCTTTGCGTCAGAAATATATCCTGTCAGTTGTTATGAATACTAAAACCCAATTGGAGAGAAATTTGGAAAAAAAAGCAGAGAAATCATATTCTCAGGGCAGTCAACAATAATAAAAAGCTGCCATAGTGGTAGGGAGCCAATGACGATAACCAGGACGACCACTGAGGGAGAGGACCCGTAGAAGAAGAGACATAGAAGAGGATAGTCATAAGAAGATTCCCGCATAGCCGAATCAGTCAGGCATTGAAGACCCGTCTCGCTACTCTCTAGCCTTCCTCTGTTTCCATATTTGAAGACATTTCCACATATCATTTGGATTACATCAACTGAAACAAATCAGCTAGCCCAGAGATATTATAATTAGAACCTTTTGTAAACTCTCTCTCTGTGTTTAGAGATGTACATGATTAGGCATTGAGTTAGTGATAGATTATTTCTTTATGTATTTCTTTACTTTTATTCATTAAACTTTTGTTTATTATTTGTTAACCTGTCTGTTTACTTGGTCGAATACTGACATTCGAACTGCCTACAATTGGAACTTACCCGCAACATACCACTCGATAATTATACAGACCTCCTTTTAAATATAGATCTTAATATCACATGTTAGGGTGTGAATTCCTATTCTAGCTGGTGTCGATTCCTGATATCAGAAGGATATTACTATTCTGACAGCATTTATAAATTTCGCCATCCACTGACAAAGTGAGCGGGTCTCTCAACTTAATGATTAGAGGGCTAACCCTCGCCTGTATTCTCAGATATAATTGTTTAGTAAAAACCCAGGATTTTTAGTACTTGGTTATATCAAGTTTTTTGTTTGTCTCCTGACAAGTGTAATATAACGAGGGGCTACTGTATTTACATTATTTACATATCATTTTATATTTCAAGAAGTAGATGATGAAGTAAAAATTTTTAAAATTTACTTTTAAAAATATTTTGAATAATTATAGCTGATATCAGGTAATAAAGAAAATTAGTTTTCATAAAATGAAAAGATGAAAAGGAAAGATTTTATCTCTTCTTGACAAGCAAAAACTGAAAAAAATATTTTGATTTTTTTGCAAAATAGTGATAAATTGCAATTGAAATATTAATAAAATAACATTTAACATTAAGTTGTTTCTAATAAGAATGAAAAAATATTTGATAATTGCTGAATAATAATGTTTCAAAATCATCAATAATAATTACATCAATGCATTATATATCAAAATAATGGATTTTGTATTTCTTGATTCTAAGATGCACATTATTTTATCCATTTTTAGTAAACCAAAATAGAGCTGTGTCTTAGAATCAAAGGCATTTTACTGTTACAGTCTAAAACAACAGTCAACATACATTACAAGATACGTAACTCACCTAGTGTTATGCATTTATAATAAACTTTTTGTTTATACTATTCAACACTCACATCAGTTCAAATGAGCTCTGCTGATAATGCATGTTGAATTTAAACTTCTTTTTAACGTACAGGAAGTCATAAAGATGGCTTTATGATACAGCATTAAAATGAATAGTTATTATGTGTATTCAGAGTGGCATGGAAATAGAGTTGCAAAAAATTATCTGTTCCATTGTATTGTGTTGTTTTTCTAACTTGTTACTTAACAAAATAAATTTGTTATTTAATAGTTTTTCCTTCATAAAAGAAAATTCTTAAAATTCAATTTCAAATCAATAGCATTTTAGAATCAAAGAAATATGATAATTTCAGGTTAAAGTATTGTATTTATCAAAATTTCAGATCAGCCTAGACTTGAAGAAAATTGTATATAATAGATTATTAATGTTGATTATTTTGTTTGTAAATAACAAATTTATATTATGAATTTTTTAATCACAGTAAGGCACCTAAAATCTTCTATTAATTGTTGAGTTTGTAAATTATTTAATATGTGATCAGTTAAAACTGAATTAAAACAAATGAAACTAGGAAAAAACATTTATGCTATTGAGCAAAAAAAGTATTATTTGATTTCAGGAGCCTCACTGTAAATAATTAAAATTTTAAAAATTATTCAGTAAAATTTTTTCAAATAGTATGAACCATTAGTGGCAGGACGTTTAGCTTCTGGTTATGTTGGTCTAAAAAATGCTGGTGCCACATGCTACATGAATTCTGTCATACAACAATTATATATGCAACCTGGGGTAAGAGAAGCTATTTTGTCAGTTGATGAGGGAGATATAGATGAAGAAAGGTAACTAATATTTATAAAATAATAATTAATGTAAAAATATTTTGTTATAATTATACAATGCAATTATTAGCAATTTTCAAACAAATATTTATTCAAAGATATTTTTAAAACTATCATCTTTTCAAAAAATTGTCATAGTAAAGAATGATATTTAAATGAGAAATTTTAACGAATAAATCAATATAGAGATATTTTTAAAAATTAAACAGAGGAAATAAATATTTTGGATTTTAATTCTTGTCAATCAAGTTGTGCTATTTTGTTTATAACTTTATTTGAAGAGATTAACATTTTACAAAGTATGCAATTGGATAATTAAATACAAATATAATCATTATACACACTTAGTTTTATTCATTCATATTGATAATGTAATGCAGTTTTGTTTTGTTATAACTTAATTTAATTAATATAAATTATTATTAATTTTCAGCCTTTTTTATCAGTTTCAACTGATGTTTGGCCACTTGTTGGAATCACAATTACAATACCATATTCCAGAAAAATTTTGGAAGTATTTTAGATTATGGGGTCAACCTATAAATGTAAGAGAACAACAAGATGCTTTTGAATTTTTCACCCATCTGATTGATCAGCTAGATGAATATTTGAGTAAAAATGGTTGGGAACCCATTTTTAAGGCAAAATATGAAGGATCATTTTCCGATCAAAAAATATGTCAGGGATGTCCCCACAGGTAAGTTCTAATTTTGGTAATTATTTAAAATTACAGACATAAGCAAATGTTTTAGGAATTTTTTAACAATTTTAAAATATTCATTGCAATTATTTATTTATTTTACAATTTGCATGAAGATAATTCAATTAAATAATGAAGTTAATTATTGAATTTTTGAATTATATGTGAATTAAGATATGAAAGAGAGGAAACATTTACTGCACTTAATTTACCTGTGAAAAGCCATAATTTATTGGATTCACTTGATCAGTTTGTGAAAGGAGAATTGTTAGAAGGAGACAATGCCTATTTTTGTGAAAAATGTGGAGAAAAGGTAAATTCAAACTCTATAAATCTATTGTGATTTCAAAAACAGTTTTAAAATTATACTTTTTAATATAATTTTAGAGAAATACAATTAAAAGGACATGTATAAAGTCATTACCACCAGTTCTTGTGATTCAATTAAAAAGATTTGGATATGATTGGGAGGCAAACAGAGCTATGAAATTTGATGATTATTTTAAGGTTAGAATATTTATATATTTATTTGAAAGTTATAATAAATTTTATTGAATTATATTCAGTTTTGCAGAAAATTTATATTATTTGTTGATTTCATTTAATTACAGTTTCCTTGGTTATTAGAGATGAATCCATATACAGCTGATGGTATACATGAAGAAGAGTTATTGAAAGGTCAGAATGAAGAGAGAAATGAAGCCATTAAGTCAAATATAAAAGCAAATAGTTTTATATATGAACTTGTTGGTGTAGTTGTTCATAGTGGACAAGCTAATGCAGGACATTATTATTCTTATATCAAAGAAAGAAGGTAATATTATTAAAAAATAATAACAACAGATGGCTTTCATTAATTAACTTATTTGTAGTTAACTCTTGAATTTTATTTGTTGAAATATTAATGTGTTGAATTACTAATTATTTTCACAAAAACTTTTTAATAAAATTTATTATATTAAAAAATTTTCTTTTTGCAACATCTTTAATTATAATTTATTATTTAAAAATATAAAATTATAAAAGTAATTGTATAATTATGCACTTAATTTAATTTTACATGAGATCTAAAATATTATAAAGAAACAATTATTTGATAGCTTTTATAAATTTTAATATTTATTCAAATAGTTTATAATGAATCAAAATGAAGTATAAAAGTAAATAGCCTGAACTTTAATAATGTTTATTTGATGATGATGATGATGATGATGATGATGATGATGATGATGATGATGATGATGATATGGTGCCATACATTGTTAAGTAGCAAAATAATGCTGTTGGAGAGCATCCCTGATCACTTTGATTACATAACTTTCTTCAGTTTCCTCAGAGTTGTATAATAGTGTTTGGCATTAATTCTACAACTTTTTTAAGAAGCTCAATGATGCATGGTTCTTGTTGGTTAGAAAAGAATGTTAGTAAAGTGATCCTTATTGAGATGAAGAGGAAAGAAGAAAAGGTAAAAAATGATTATGAAAGAAGGCAAAGAAGTAAGAAAGAAAGGAGTAGCATAACATTTCCTAACACTGGTCTGAATGCTCTTTCACTTCTTAGGTGGCAGAGATCCATGATATTTCCATTATAGACTTTGATGCTTGCTTTCTGGCTAAAAGTGATGGCACAAAGATTTGTTTCCAACAACATCATGTGAAAGAAATTCTACACCTTCAGTGAGATAGTGTGTCAGATTTTACAGAGATATGGTTATCCACATGGTTTTTGTTCATTGATGAAGATGATGAAGCATCTATAGAGTGCAATTTTGTGGTACTGAAATTCTTTGATAACTGTGTGAACAGAGCTGTTACTGATATTTAGCTAAAAAGAAAGCTCTCCTGCAGCCTTTCTTTCTTATTGTGATGCCTGATCATTTACAGATCAATTCATCAACATTTTGACTAACATCATGTGGCTGGCCAGATCAAGTATCATTCAAGGATATACAGGCTTCATGAAACTGTTTACTCCATTCTTGCATCCATGTCAGGGACATGGTTATTCCCATATACACCAACTATTCTTCAATTGGGTACCCAAACACAAATGTCTTCAGCTGTGAGAAAGCATATAATGGCTCACTTATATGATTTGCATGCATTTGCATGCATTGCTCAACACTGCATTGCTCAACACTGTCTTTACAGTCAGACCTCAGGTTTCAAACTTAATTTGTTCCTAAAAGTTGTTTAAAAACTGATTTGTTCTAAAACTAAAACAAACTTTTCCATAAGAAACAATATAATATGGATTAATCTATTCCTGACCCTCAAAACAATTCTTTTTTTTTACCCTTTCAGCTATATTTCATTCATAAGAATGCTTACAAATGCAATGTAATATTATATTAATAAATATATAATATTATGTTACTAAATTTTTGTTATTTAATTTAACTTAAGCATATTTAAACACACATTCTTAAATAGATGCCATTTATATTACATGAATGTCAATTAATTTTGTTTTTATTAATTAATTTGATTTAAATTCAACTGTGGCACATACCAAAAAAACAGAAATAGTATCTTTTCTGCATGCACGTTGAAATCTAATTTAAATAGCAATGTCATCAATGATTTATGTGATGACATGTAATGATGCAGTGATCTTAGTATTACTTCTAAATCAGTAGTCATGTCACTGATTGGTTGGGCAGTTGACTTTCTTTAACAGAAAGTATAACGAGTTAACTGTCTGTGTCATCTATGGTCGGCTCTTGCTGAGTAGCTTATTCGGCAACTAGGGCAAATATGAGTTAAAAATTCTGTTCATGAACCAAATTGTTTGAAAAGTGAGTCACTTGAAAACTGGGGTTTGACTGCTTTCTAAACTACATTTCATACTTCACTTTAGACAATAACAAACTTCAATCCAATGCAGACAGCTGACATGGCCTTAAATCACATAACATTTGCCCTTATTGGTTCAATGTATGGTGTAGTCCATTTCTGATATAGTATCCAGGAGGAGGTGCAGGTGTCAAACCCAAGTGTCCCATTTTTAATTGAATGCCTCTTATAAATTAATAGATATTGCTTTTCAAACTAAATAAAAACAATGTTTTAAACAAAACTAATAGACAAAGAACATAATAACAGTATATATTGGGTTTTCTGCTAGGAGCGCTCGAACTTTGCCAGTGTATAGCGGCCATGTTAGTGAAACTACAGCTGTCAGATTTGTAGGTTATAGTAATTAATGTTGGTCAAATCATTATGGAAAATTACAGTGTTGAGCAATGCATGCAAATCATTAAAATTTACTATCAAAATGAGTGCTGAGTTTGAGATACATTTCGTGCGCTATGTGATTTTTATGGTGCACACAATCAGGATCATTGTGTGCATCCTGTTGAGTCAACTGTTTGTCGTTTGGAGGCCAAATTTGAATCAGCTGGTTCAGTAAATCAAACAATACCCGTACGTCATTGAAACGTGAAGTCTGCAGAAAACATTGCTGCAGTGAACAAGTGTGTGCGGGATAACCCATGGCAGTCAATTCCTCGTCGCATCCAAGAACTTGGCCTTTTGCAGACCTCAACTTGACGAATTTTGCATTGGGACTTGGGCCTGCACCTGTACAAAATTCAATTGACACAGGAACTGAATGACCATAGGCAGCATTGAGCATTTGCTGACTGGGCTCTGGAGCAGTTGGAAGTGGACCTTGATTTTGGACAGAAAATCATCTTCAGTGACGAGGCCCCTTTTCGGATGAATGGCTATGTCAACAAGCAAAATTGTTTCATTTGGGGTGATAACAATCCACATGAGACCCATCAGTTGCAAATGCATCCAGAAAAAGTCACTGTTTGATGTGGATTTTGGTTTGGCGGGGTCATTGGTCCGTACTTCTTCCAAAATGAAGCTGGCATCACTATAACTGTCACTGGCGAGAGGTACAGGTCAATGATAACCAATTTTTTGTGGCCTAAATTGGAAGATATGGATCTCAATGACATGTGGTTCCAACAGGACGGCATTACAACAGTGCATGCAACAATGGATCTTCTGCATGACAAATTTGATGGCATGGTTATCTCACATTTCAGTGATGTCAACTGACCACTGAGATCATGTGATTTAACGCCATTAGACTTTTTCTTATGGGGTTATGTTAAATCATGGGTTTATGTGAATAAGCTGCAGACAATTGATGCCTTAAAAGTCAACATAACCAATGCCATCAATGATATCAAGCCCAATTTATGCCGTCGAGTCATCAAAAATGACCTCTCATATATGTGCCACCCAGCGAAGCCGTGGCAGCCATTTGGCCGATATTATATTCCATACATAAGGTAATCGAATACTCTTTCAAGTAAAAAAATAAAATTAATGATATCTCATACACACCTTGTTTTATTTAAATTTGAAGTTCGAGCACCCATAATGGAAAACCCTATAGAATTATTATATTATAGGATTGCTATCTTTTATAAGTATTTCTATTAACATATTAATTTATAATTAGATTGAATATATTGATACCGTTACTTAACTATATAGCTTCAAAGGTAATTTAATGTTATTCTGACAGAAAAAAATCTATGAAAAAGCTTGGCTTATAAATATAAATATTACTAAGTTTTTCATTTGAGATATATTATTGTATTGATATAATTTTTAAAAAATTTTCTGTTTTAATAAATTAATAAATAACTGTTACTTTGTATTCAACAGACAAGATAATGTAGCAAATGTTGGAAAATGGTTTAAATTTAATGATACCACAGTTGAAGAATATGACTTTAATGATATTACATTGGAAGCAGAATGCTTTGGTGGAACTTACAAAGCTAAAGTTAGAGATTCTGGTAACTAAATATTTTTTTTTTTTTTTGCAATTTTTAAAATTAAATTTTATGTAAAACATATATGTAAAATTATAGTATAATCAAGAATTATTTAAAACAATCATCAGCTTTTGATTTATATTAGAATTAGAGAAAAATTATAGTTGCCCAAGGCACAGACTTTTAAGAATTTTATTTACCATATTTATTTAGTTAAATGTAGGAAATACATTTCAGGAATTAAAAAGTACTTCAATTTTGTATATTATAGAAATAACATAAGAGATATGTTTACTTATATTTTAAAAAAACAGCAAAGAAATAAATAAAACTCTTTATTTTTGTTTTTTCAACACTTGTTGAAATATACACTGTATAATTTTTATATATGATTTATTTATTATAATTTTAATAACAGCATTTTTGTAACATATATGCAATTTCAGGTAATTCTTATCCTGAGATTCGACAAAGGTATTGGAATGGCTATATATTATTTTATGAGAGAATGGAAGAAGCGATAAAAACACCAAGAACACCTCGAAAAATACCTGGACGATTTTCATTCAGGAAAACTGAGAAAGATAATATTGGTACACCAAATAAGTGAGAATTATAAATTTTTTTATATTTTTAACTCAAATTCTAAATATAAATTATTTTGTTACATTATTTGATTTTTTCATTAAAGAACAGTAAGAAAAAGTGGTACACATAGACATGGTGATAGCTTAAGTCAGCTAACACAATTGGTTGACAGAGGTGAAAGACAGGGACTGTTTTTGGATAAAATGCCAGCTAGAATACAGCAATTAGTAAGGGAAGAAAATTTAGTTTTTATGCACAATCGAGACATTTACAGCAATTCATATTTTAGTTTCATACAGCAAGTTGTTACTTGCAACATTGTAAGTAAAAATTTAATATTTTAAAAATTAATAAAGCTTTTCTTTTTATTTGATTTAAATTTATTATTTTAGGGAAATTCAAAGCTTTCTGATTATCCCAAATTAATGATTGAAAGTTTAAATTTAAGTGTCAATTTTCTTTTCAATACTTACTTACGTTATAAAAGGAAGATCAGGTTAGTTTTTTTAAAATTATGTTTAAAAAGAAATTTATAAATTAAATTTTAGTAAGTTATGAAAATGTTAAATATTTTTTATAATAAAGAATTTAAAATTTATGACTTTTTTATATTTCAATTATATTATTGGTAAAACATATTTATTAGAATTTTTGAAAAATTAAAAATTAAATGGCATTGTATCATTTATATACTCTATATATTATTGACAAGAAAAATTCTGTTGAAAAGATAATTAGTATTGGTGTTATACTTAATTGATGTTTATCATATGCTGAGTAATTTTTTCACATAATATTTGAGTATATATTTAGCTAATGTGTTACGTTACTGCCTTACTGGATATTAGTACAATATTCATGTTTTAATTTTCAATCTAAAAAGAAAAAATAATTATTATTTTGTATACCAGTTTTAATTCAGTATACCAATTATAAGTTTTATTACATTTTTTTCCTTTATAGAATATCTTTTTCTTTAGTAATTAGAATTAGAAAATTGATTCTATTATTTGAGAAGAGAAATTATACCTAAAGGAATCTCTGGGTATCAGTGTCTATTCATTTATATCAGATAACTTTCAGATTAAAATAAAATAAGAGAAAATTGTTGTCATAAAAGAATATTATATTAGTTTGTGAACAAAAAAGTCACACCTCGTTAACTTTGCTTACAATTACAATTCCAGATTGTATGGAATGTTTCAATGTGTTCATTCTAATCAGAATACAGCATTATATATAATTTATTTATAAATTTTAAATAAAAAGAGCGAAGATAAATTATTAAACATAAATATTGTAGATATTATTTAAAATTTAATAAATATTAGTAAATTAGTGATGGATATTGATAAAACTGAATTTCTTGACAAAATATTGGATTAAAATGCAATTTAATTCAGAAGGACAAATTACATTCATTATTTTATATAATTTCTAAAAAGTAGTAAATATGGAATCATCCATTAACTACATAATGCTATTTTCAACTATCATCCCATCTTCTTGTAACACTTCATATTGTTGTCACACTTCATATTGTTGTCACACATACTCCCAAATTGAATATTTCACAGATGGGGATACAGAGCATTACATTGTTTTATTAATTACAAGTATTATGTACAAAGCAGTGACATAAACAGTACAATTGCCATAAAACACTTCAGAAACAAAAACAAATTATTCTGTTATCTAAGAGTTGCAATCCTAGTATTACATATTGTTTTTGTATACTACACATCCTTGTAATGCATTGTAATGATTACCTGCATACCCAATTACTGTATCTGAATTACATAATTTTTGGATAGCCCCATGTGATTTGAAAATAAAAAATTCATAAGCTAGAAACCAATAAAAAAAAATCTTTTTAATCAAATGTTCAGAATAATTGCAATTGCATATTTCTTGAGCTAAGGACGCAATGAGAATTTTCTGACAAACTAGTCTTAAACTTTATTAGCATTTTATAAAATAAAAAAAATTTAAGCTTGTTTACATATTTTTTTGCTTTGTTTGTTCACTGATTATAATCATTTAAATGTTTTAGAGTGAAAACTAGTGTAAATCAATTTTTTGATTTCATATGTTATGATTAATTTGCATTGCACTTTTATCATTTATTGCAAAGTATTGATATAATGCTACAATTTACACTAACAATTTCTAATTATGTAATTGTAATTAACATGTTAATTTTCATTTACGTTTTAGTAATTTTTAATGTAATAGTCAAAAATTCACATGTTTAAATTCACATGATTAAACTCCATGAAAAAAGTTTAATTAATGAAATAACAATATTTAAATGGAATATATTATTTACTGTGATTCTGATTTGCTTCAGTGCACAATGTAAATTATAGTCAACAGAAATAAATAATAATGAGTGTCTGAATGGAGAGGAGATAGAAAGCATTATTATCTAAGTAGAGCTTTAAAAAGCCAGAAAGAAAAAAATTAGTTATTGTGAAATGAAATGTCCTATTATGAAAATTTTTTTATGCTATTGCCTCATCATTTAGAATGAAAACATAGAGGATGAATATTATTCACTGTCTACGTTTTCATTTTAATGCCATTAAGTTTTTATTTAAATTAATAATTTTGGATTTACTTGAAAATTTGAAATATTAAAAAAAAAATATCAACATCATTATCTTTCTATATATATATATGCATTGGAAGGTAAATGAATAAATAATAATAACAATAATAAATAGATTATAGGTTAAATATTGATTTGGAAGTTCCAATATTTATACAGTAGAGTCCCGTACAATGTGGGGATTCATTACTCATTATAAGTAATCACGTTATCAAAACCTGCATTATCACACAATTTATGAAAGTTTAAACCTTGGCCTATAAGTTGAAAAAAAAAACGTATACCTCTGATGGACAAAATTCGAGGGTGTTGCTTGCTTTATTTGCATGTTGTACAGGACTCTACTGTATTTTATACATACATTGTTTTGATTTTCATAATGGTTTATATTTTTATTATTTGAATTTTAATTTATTTTTGTTTATTATTATAGATAAAAAATTGTGTTAGAGAATATTCTTTAAATATTTAATAGCAATTTAATAAATTTACTGCTGATACTTCCTTGTTCTGAATGTTTTATTTTAGTACTGTGATGACAGAATGGGTGAATTGTATTGAGACAATAATTAACAGTAATAAAGAAGCTACATTTTGGCTATTGAATTATTTAGCTAATACCAGTAGAATTAATTATTTAAAGTAAGTTCAATAATGTTTTTTTATATAAATTAAAATAAACATTTTTTTTAGTTTTACATTAGATTATGTTTAGTTAAATATTTTAAATAATATTTTATAATTTACTGTATATGTCAACATATGAGTGACTTTTTAAACCTCAAAAATCTCTCTAAAACTAGAAGTTGATTTGTATGGTGGGTATAAAATGTGAACGTTTACCCTTGAATGTGTGTACTAGTAAATCTGATGTATAATAAAATTCCAACTAAGATAACTTACTGAAGATTTTTAACAGTTGCTTTGTGCCCTTTATATGAACTATAAAAGGTAATAGTTGATATTTTTGCAATAGGCTACCATAAAACATATTCATGTTTCAATAGTAATTAGTAGTATAATTCAATATTAATTCATAGGCTAGAGCCTATGGTAGTCTATTGTATGATGGTATAGATTCAAACTAGAATTTTGAGCTGAAAATATTTAGATTGGCTTATATGATGGCATATATTGTAAATTAATTTTATTTTTGTTTTACTTAACATTTCAGGTATAATAACTATTTGAATAATTATATAAAGAATTTTTAAAACTGAATTATTAATCTTAAACAATCACATTGTAAAAACTTGTATAAGAAATTAATAGCATGGTATACATCCAAATTAAATTATTAATTCACATAAGAATTAATTTTAATTAAAGTTAGTAAAATCTGTAAGAGAGGAACAAATTTAATTAAAATAATTAAATGTAATAAATATTTCTCGAATTTGTATTGATCTTAGCATTTTGGAATAAATGGAAATAGACATTGACAAAAAAAGACTTATAATTTTAAAGCTTAATTTTTTCTTTTTAACTATTTTTAAAAAAGTATTTTCAAAAAACTAAAAAAGTTATTTAGATGAATCCAATGTTAATAGAAATGTAGAAAGATGAAAAATAAAAATCTAGAACTAGTAGATGCAAAGAAAAGCAAAGAAAAAAGTACATCATTAATATTTCACAATAGAATAAACTTTTATTAGTTTATATGTTAAGTTATAAGTTTATGTGACCGGAGAGTCGACACCTCTTTAGTGCCTCTTCAGGACTAACACCACTGTGTTCCGATTGACATGGAAGCCAAGATGGCATGTTGATTTGGTCACATGAGCGGCCACATGCATGGGTGTTTGGATCCAGAAGGAGATGGGTTGAGAGACAAAGTACTGCAAGTAAAATACTCAGATACGAAAGTTAACAACTAAATAACCATTTATTTTTAACAAAGAGGAATACATGATACAATATATCGACTTAACCTATCTATCTAGCAATCATGTGAGAGAGAGTTTACAATTGTTTGTGAGTTGGGAAATACCTGCATTGATGGAGATGATTCTTGATTTGAGGTTGAGATTAAGATCTTGAGGGTTTGGATTTGGATCATTCTGGACCAGTCTGGATCAAAAAAATTATTCTTCTAGGCACAGTTGAAGGTAACGTGAAAATCCGACAGGGTACGATTGGGACTGACATATGAAAATTTTGATGACAAATCCAAGAGTGACTGGCGAAAACTGCCTAAACTTGTAGTTGCTGGCTTTATTGACTTGGAGAAATTGAGATAGTAGGTCGGGAGGTTATGAGAAAGCATCACTGTCACTACTGAGATCATACTCTCAGAAAGGAAGACACACGTTTTGGTTAATACCAAGCATGGAAGAACGAGTCAAAGAACTCAATTGGCTCCCTATGGATCACATCAATTGTCAACTATATACAGGCCATGGGAATTGCTACTCATACTTAAAGAAAATCGGTAAAAGGCAATCAGAAGTATGCGATTGTGGTAGCGGCATTCAAGACATAAGTCATCTATTACTTAACTGTTACAAGTATGATAAAGAAAGGACAGAAATTCTAAGTCTTNGATGATGATGATGATGATGATGATGATGATGATGATGATATGGTGCCATACATTGTTAAGTAGCAAAATAATGCTGTTGGAGAGCATCCCTGATCACTTTGATTACATAACTTTCTTCAGTTTCCTCAGAGTTGTATAATAGTGTTTGGCATTAATTCTACAACTTTTTTAAGAAGCTCAATGATGCATGGTTCTTGTTGGTTAGAAAAGAATGTTAGTAAAGTGATCCTTATTGAGATGAAGAGGAAAGAAGAAAAGGTAAAAAATGATTATGAAAGAAGGCAAAGAAGTAAGAAAGAAAGGAGTAGCATAACATTTCCTAACACTGGTCTGAATGCTCTTTCACTTCTTAGGTGGCAGAGATCCATGATATTTCCATTATAGACTTTGATGCTTGCTTTCTGGCTAAAAGTGATGGCACAAAGATTTGTTTCCAACAACATCATGTGAAAGAAATTCTACACCTTCAGTGAGATAGTGTGTCAGATTTTACAGAGATATGGTTATCCACATGGTTTTTGTTCATTGATGAAGATGATGAAGCATCTATAGAGTGCAATTTTGTGGTACTGAAATTCTTTGATAACTGTGTGAACAGAGCTGTTACTGATATTTAGCTAAAAAGAAAGCTCTCCTGCAGCCTTTCTTTCTTATTGTGATGCCTGATCATTTACAGATCAATTCATCAACATTTTGACTAACATCATGTGGCTGGCCAGATCAAGTATCATTCAAGGATATACAGGCTTCATGAAACTGTTTACTCCATTCTTGCATCCATGTCAGGGACATGGTTATTCCCATATACACCAACTATTCTTCAATTGGGTACCCAAACACAAATGTCTTCAGCTGTGAGAAAGCATATAATGGCTCACTTATATGATTTGCATGCATTTGCATGCATTGCTCAACACTGCATTGCTCAACACTGTCTTTACAGTCAGACCTCAGGTTTCAAACTTAATTTGTTCCTAAAAGTTGTTTAAAAACTGATTTGTTCTAAAACTAAAACAAACTTTTCCATAAGAAACAATATAATATGGATTAATCTATTCCTGACCCTCAAAACAATTCTTTTTTTTTACCCTTTCAGCTATATTTCATTCATAAGAATGCTTACAAATGCAATGTAATATTATATTAATAAATATATAATATTATGTTACTAAATTTTTGTTATTTAATTTAACTTAAGCATATTTAAACACACATTCTTAAATAGATGCCATTTATATTACATGAATGTCAATTAATTTTGTTTTTATTAATTAATTTGATTTAAATTCAACTGTGGCACATACCAAAAAAACAGAAATAGTATCTTTTCTGCATGCACGTTGAAATCTAATTTAAATAGCAATGTCATCAATGATTTATGTGATGACATGTAATGATGCAGTGATCTTAGTATTACTTCTAAATCAGTAGTCATGTCACTGATTGGTTGGGCAGTTGACTTTCTTTAACAGAAAGTATAACGAGTTAACTGTCTGTGTCATCTATGGTCGGCTCTTGCTGAGTAGCTTATTCGGCAACTAGGGCAAATATGAGTTAAAAATTCTGTTCATGAACCAAATTGTTTGAAAAGTGAGTCACTTGAAAACTGGGGTTTGACTGCTTTCTAAACTACATTTCATACTTCACTTTAGACAATAACAAACTTCAATCCAATGCAGACAGCTGACATGGCCTTAAATCACATAACATTTGCCCTTATTGGTTCAATGTATGGTGTAGTCCATTTCTGATATAGTATCCAGGAGGAGGTGCAGGTGTCAAACCCAAGTGTCCCATTTTTAATTGAATGCCTCTTATAAATTAATAGATATTGCTTTTCAAACCAAATAAAAACAATGTTTTAAACAAAACTAATAGACAAAGAACATAATAACAGTATATATTGGGTTTTCTGCTAGGAGCGCTCGAACTTTGCCAGTGTATAGCGGCCATGTTAGTGAAACTACAGCTGTCAGATTTGTAGGTTATAGTAATTAATGTTGGTCAAATCATTATGGAAAATTACAGTGTTGAGCAATGCATGCAAATCATTAAAATTTACTATCAAAATGAGTGCTGAGTTTGAGCTACATTTCGTGCGCTATGTGATTTTTATGGTGCACACAATCAGGATCATTGTGTGCATCCTGTTGAGTCAACTGTTTGTCGTTTGGAGGCCAAATTCGAATCAGCTGGTTCAATAAATCAAACAATACCCGTACGTCATTGAAACGTGAAGTCTGCAGAAAACATTGCTGCAGTGAACAAGTGTGTGCGGGATAACCCATGGCAGTCAATTCCTCGTCGCATCCAAGAACTTGGCCTTTTGCAGACCTCAACTTGACGAATTTTGCATTGGGACTTGGGCCTGCACCTGTACAAAATTCAATTGACACAGGAACTGAATGACCATAGGCAGCATTGAGCATTTGCTGACTGGGCTCTGGAGCAGTTGGAAGTGGACCTTGATTTTGGACAGAAAATCATCTTCAGTGACGAGGCCCCTTTTCGGATGAATGGCTATGTCAACAAGCAAAATTGTTTCATTTGGGGTGATAACAATCCACATGAGACCCATCAGTTGCAAATGCATCCAGAAAAAGTCACTGTTTGATGTGGATTTTGGTTTGGCGGGGTCATTGGTCCGTACTTCTTCCAAAATGAAGCTGGCATCACTATAACTGTCACTGGCGAGAGGTACAGGTCAATGATAACCAATTTTTTGTGGCCTAAATTGGAAGATATGGATCTCAATGACATGTGGTTCCAACAGGACGGCATTACAACAGTGCATGCAACAATGGATCTTCTGCATGACAAATTTGATGGCATGGTTATCTCACATTTCAGTGATGTCAACTGACCACTGAGATCATGTGATTTAACGCCATTAGACTTTTTCTTATGGGGTTATGTTAAATCATGGGTTTATGTGAATAAGCTGCAGACAATTGATGCCTTAAAAGTCAACATAACCAATGCCATCAATGATATCAAGCCCAATTTATGCCGTCGAGTCATCAAAAATGACCTCTCATATATGTGCCACCCAGCGAAGCCGTGGCAGCCATTTGGCCGATATTATATTCCATACATAAGGTAATCGAATACTCTTTCAAGTAAAAAAATAAAATTAATGATATCTCATACACACCTTGTTTTATTTAAATTTGAAGTTCGAGCACCCATAATGGAAAACCCTATAGAATTATTATATTATAGGATTGCTATCTTTTATAAGTATTTCTATTAACATATTAATTTATAATTAGATTGAATATATTGATACCGTTACTTAACTATATAGCTTCAAAGGTAATTTAATGTTATTCTGACAGAAAAAAATCTATGAAAAAGCTTGGCTTATAAATATAAATATTACTAAGTTTTTCATTTGAGATATATTATTGTATTGATATAATTTTTAAAAAATTTTCTGTTTTAATAAATTAATAAATAACTGTTACTTTGTATTCAACAGACAAGATAATGTAGCAAATGTTGGAAAATGGTTTAAATTTAATGATACCACAGTTGAAGAATATGACTTTAATGATATTACATTGGAAGCAGAATGCTTTGGTGGAACTTACAAAGCTAAAGTTAGAGATTCTGGTAACTAAATATTTTTTTTTTTTTTTGCAATTTTTAAAATTAAATTTTATGTAAAACATATATGTAAAATTATAGTATAATCAAGAATTATTTAAAACAATCATCAGCTTTTGATTTATATTAGAATTAGAGAAAAATTATAGTTGCCCAAGGCACAGACTTTTAAGAATTTTATTTACCATATTTATTTAGTTAAATGTAGGAAATACATTTCAGGAATTAAAAAGTACTTCAATTTTGTATATTATAGAAATAACATAAGAGATATGTTTACTTATATTTTAAAAAAACAGCAAAGAAATAAATAAAACTCTTTATTTTTGTTTTTTCAACACTTGTTGAAATATACACTGTATAATTTTTATATATGATTTATTTATTATAATTTTAATAACAGCATTTTTGTAACATATATGCAATTTCAGGTAATTCTTATCCTGAGATTCGACAAAGGTATTGGAATGGCTATATATTATTTTATGAGAGAATGGAAGAAGCGATAAAAACACCAAGAACACCTCGAAAAATACCTGGACGATTTTCATTCAGGAAAACTGAGAAAGATAATATTGGTACACCAAATAAGTGAGAATTATAAATTTTTTTATATTTTTAACTCAAATTCTAAATATAAATTATTTTGTTACATTATTTGATTTTTTCATTAAAGAACAGTAAGAAAAAGTGGTACACATAGACATGGTGATAGCTTAAGTCAGCTAACACAATTGGTTGACAGAGGTGAAAGACAGGGACTGTTTTTGGATAAAATGCCAGCTAGAATACAGCAATTAGTAAGGGAAGAAAATTTAGTTTTTATGCACAATCGAGACATTTACAGCAATTCATATTTTAGTTTCATACAGCAAGTTGTTACTTGCAACATTGTAAGTAAAAATTTAATATTTTAAAAATTAATAAAGCTTTTCTTTTTATTTGATTTAAATTTATTATTTTAGGGAAATTCAAAGCTTTCTGATTATCCCAAATTAATGATTGAAAGTTTAAATTTAAGTGTCAATTTTCTTTTCAATACTTACTTACGTTATAAAAGGAAGATCAGGTTAGTTTTTTTAAAATTATGTTTAAAAAGAAATTTATAAATTAAATTTTAGTAAGTTATGAAAATGTTAAATATTTTTTATAATAAAGAATTTAAAATTTATGACTTTTTTATATTTCAATTATATTATTGGTAAAACATATTTATTAGAATTTTTGAAAAATTAAAAATTAAATGGCATTGTATCATTTATATACTCTATATATTATTGACAAGAAAAATTCTGTTGAAAAGATAATTAGTATTGGTGTTATACTTAATTGATGTTTATCATATGCTGAGTAATTTTTTCACATAATATTTGAGTATATGTTTAGCTAATGTGTTACGTTACTGCCTTACTGGATATTAGTACAATATTCATGTTTTAATTTTCAATCTAAAAAGAAAAAATAATTATTATTTTGTATACCAGTTTTAATTCAGTATACCAATTATAAGTTTTATTACATTTTTTTCCTTTATAGAATATCTTTTTCTTTAGTAATTAGAATTAGAAAATTGATTCTATTATTTGAGAAGAGAAATTATACCTAAAGGAATCTCTGGGTATCAGTGTCTATTCATTTATATCAGATAACTTTCAGATTAAAATAAAATAAGAGAAAATTGTTGTCATAAAAGAATATTATATTAGTTTGTGAACAAAAAAGTCACACCTCATTAACTTTGCTTACAATTACAATTCCAGATTGTATGGAATGTTTCAATGTGTTCATTCTAATCAGAATACAGCATTATATATAATTTATTTATAAATTTTAAATAAAAAGAGCGAAGATAAATTATTAAACATAAATATTGTAGATATTATTTAAAATTTAATAAATATTAGTAAATTAGTGATGGATATTGATAAAACTGAATTTCTTGACAAAATATTGGATTAAAATGCAATTTAATTCAGAAGGACAAATTATATTCATTATTTTATATAATTTCTAAAAAGTAGTAAATGTGGAATCATCCATTAACTACATAATGCTATTTTCAACTATCATCCCATCTTCTTGTAACACTTCATATTGTTGTCACACTTCATATTGTTGTCACACATACTCCCAAATTGAATATTTCACAGATGGGGATACAGAGCATTACATTGTTTTATTAATTACAAGTATTATGTACAAAGCAGTGACATAAACAGTACAATTGCCATAAAACACTTCAGAAACAAAAACAAATTATTCTGTTATCTAAGAGTTGCAATCCTAGTATTACATATTGTTTTTGTATACTACACATCCTTGTAATGCATTGTAATGATTACCTGCATACCCAATTACTGTATCTGAATTACATAATTTTTGGATAGCCCCATGTGATTTGAAAATAAAAAATTCATAAGCTAGAAACCAATAAAAAAAAATCTTTTTAATCAAATGTTCAGAATAATTGCAATTGCATATTTCTTGAGCTAAGGACGCAATGAGAATTTTCTGACAAACTAGTCTTAAACTTTATTAGCATTTTATAAAATAAAAAAAATTTAAGCTTGTTTACATATTTTTTTGCTTTGTTTGTTCACTGATTATAATCATTTAAATGTTTTAGAGTGAAAACTAGTGTAAATCAATTTTTTGATTTCATATGTTATGATTAATTTGCATTGCACTTTTATCATTTATTGCAAAGTATTGATATAATGCTACAATTTACACTAACAATTTCTAATTATGTAATTGTAATTAACATGTTAATTTTCATTTACGTTTTAGTAATTTTTAATGTAATAGTCAAAAATTCACATGTTTAAATTCACATGATTAAACTCCATGAAAAAAGTTTAATTAATGAAATAACAATATTTAAATGGAATATATTATTTACTGTGATTCTGATTTGCTTCAGTGCACAATGTAAATTATAGTCAACAGAAATAAATAATAATGAGTGTCTGAATGGAGAGGAGATAGAAAGCATTATTATCTAAGTAGAGCTTTAAAAAGCCAGAAAGAAAAAAATTAGTTATTGTGAAATGAAATGTCCTATTATGAAAATTTTTTTATGCTATTGCCTCATCATTTAGAATGAAAACATAGAGGATGAATATTATTCACTGTCTACGTTTTCATTTTAATGCCATTAAGTTTTTATTTAAATTAATAATTTTGGATTTACTTGAAAATTTGAAATATTAAAAAAAAAATATCAACATCATTATCTTTCTATATATATATATGCATTGGAAGGTAAATGAATAAATAATAATAACAATAATAAATAGATTATAGGTTAAATATTGATTTGGAAGTTCCAATATTTATACAGTAGAGTCCCGTACAATGTGGGGATTCATTACTCATTATAAGTAATCACGTTATCAAAACCTGCATTATCACACAATTTATGAAAGTTTAAACCTTGGCCTATAAGTTGAAAAAAAAAACGTATACCTCTGATGGACAAAATTCGAGGGTGTTGCTTGCTTTATTTGCATGTTGTACAGGACTCTACTGTATTTTATACATACATTGTTTTGATTTTCATAATGGTTTATATTTTTATTATTTGAATTTTAATTTATTTTTGTTTATTATTATAGATAAAAAATTGTGTTAGAGAATATTCTTTAAATATTTAATAGCAATTTAATAAATTTACTGCTGATACTTCCTTGTTCTGAATGTTTTATTTTAGTACTGTGATGACAGAATGGGTGAATTGTATTGAGACAATAATTAACAGTAATAAAGAAGCTACATTTTGGCTATTGAATTATTTAGCTAATACCAGTAGAATTAATTATTTAAAGTAAGTTCAATAATGTTTTTTTATATAAATTAAAATAAACATTTTTTTTAGTTTTACATTAGATTATGTTTAGTTAAATATTTTAAATAATATTTTATAATTTACTGTATATGTCAACATATGAGTGACTTTTTAAACCTCAAAAATCTCTCTAAAACTAGAAGTTGATTTGTATGGTGGGTATAAAATGTGAACGTTTACCCTTGAATGTGTGTACTAGTAAATCTGATGTATAATAAAATTCCAACTAAGATAACTTACTGAAGATTTTTAACAGTTGCTTTGTGCCCTTTATATGAACTATAAAAGGTAATAGTTGATATTTTTGCAATAGGCTACCATAAAACATATTCATGTTTCAATAGTAATTAGTAGTATAATTCAATATTAATTCATAGGCTAGAGCCTATGGTAGTCTATTGTATGATGGTATAGATTCAAACTAGAATTTTGAGCTGAAAATATTTAGATTGGCTTATATGATGGCATATATTGTAAATTAATTTTATTTTTGTTTTACTTAACATTTCAGGTATAATAACTATTTGAATAATTATATAAAGAATTTTTAAAACTGAATTATTAATCTTAAACAATCACATTGTAAAAAGTTGTATAAGAAATTAATAGCATGGTATACATCCAAATTAAATTATTAATTCACATAAGAATTAATTTTAATTAAAGTTAGTAAAATCTGTAAGAGAGGAACAAATTTAATTAAAATAATTAAATGTAATAAATATTTCTCGAATTTGTATTGATCTTAGCATTTTGGAATAAATGGAAATAGACATTGACAAAAAAAGACTTATAATTTTAAAGCTTAATTTTTTCTTTTTAACTATTTTTAAAAAAGTATTTTCAAAAAACTAAAAAAGTTATTTAGATGAATCCAATGTTAATAGAAATGTAGAAAGATGAAAAATAAAAATCTAGAACTAGTAGATGCAAAGAAAAGCAAAGAAAAAAGTACATCATTAATATTTCACAATAGAATAAACTTTTATTAGTTTATATGTTAAGTTATAAGTTTGTGTGACCGGAGAGTCGACACCTCTTTAGTGCCTCTTCAGGACTAACACCACTGTGTTCCGATTGACATGGAAGCCAAGATGGCATGTTGATTTGGTCACATGAGCGGCCACATGCATGGGTGTTTGGATCCAGAAGGAGATGGGTTGAGAGACAAAGTACTGCAAGTAAAATACTCAGATACGAAAGTTAACAACTAAATAACCATTTATTTTTAACAAAGAGGAATACATGATACAATATATCGACTTAACCTATCTATCTAGCAATCATGTGAGAGAGAGTTTACAATTGTTTGTGAGTTGGGAAATACCTGCATTGATGGAGATGATTCTTGATTTGAGGTTGAGATTAAGATCTTGAGGGTTTGGATTTGGATCATTCTGGACCAGTCTGGATCAAAAAAATTATTCTTCTAGGCACAGTTGAAGGTAACGTGAAAATCCGACAGGGTACGATTGGGACTGACATATGAAAATTTTGATGACAAATCCAAGAGTGACTGGCGAAAACTGCCTAAACTTGTAGTTGCTGGCTTTATTGACTTGGAGAAATTGAGATAGTAGGTCGGGAGGTTATGAGAAAGCATCACTGTCACTACTGAGATCATACTCTCAGAAAGGAAGACACACGTTTTGGTTAATACCAAGCATGGAAGAACGAGTCAAAGAACTCAATTGGCTCCCTATGGATCACATCAATTGTCAACTATATACAGGCCATGGGAATTGCTACTCATACTTAAAGAAAATCGGTAAAAGGCAATCAGAAGTATGCGATTGTGGTAGCGGCATTCAAGACATAAGTCATCTATTACTTAACTGTTACAAGTATGATAAAGAAAGGACAGAAATTCTAAGTCTTCATCATTTAAACACTGGAAATAATGACCTACAACTCTATAACCTCATCAGAGATAAGTGCCTCAAACATGACCTCAGGACCTTCGTGAGAAGGACACTTTTGTAAAGGTGATGGAGAAAGTCCTCTTCACCACCTATTGACCGGAAAGCTTCCGGCACATGCTTGTCAAGTTAGACAAGCAGGCTGTACAGTGTTATTTATGTATTTTATAACTTTTTACTCTATGTACTTAATGTCAATTTGTAATAATGTTAATTTTAATAAACGAAACGTCCTCCTTGTGATGTGAAAACGGGACAAGGATGATTCTGATCCCCGAAAGGGGAAATGATGACCATCAAATGAAAAAAAAAAAAAAAAAAAAAAATGAAATGTCACTACTGAGAACTTAACAAATGATTTACTTCCAGGTGTGAAAGTTGATGTTACCATGTTAAATTGTTTACGCTGAAGTCTGATTCCTCACATTTATTACTTGATGGATTTAGCACAACATCTAACATAAGAGAAATTTAATAAATTTTCTGTTTACAATAATTGTTTCTTTACAATATAAGTTAAAAATTTGTCTAATTACAGTAGAGTCCCAAAAACTTGGCACTCGATAACTCAGCCACACCCTAACAGGGTGAAAAAACCCCTAGTTAATTTTCATTATAGACATCTTTATGCCTCATAAAGTATTTTTCTGAGGTCTGTCTTATCAGGTAAATTACTGTACACTGTGTATTCATTAATTTTCANTTAATTTTCAATCTAAAAAGAAAAAATAATTATTATTTTGTATACCAGTTTTAATTCAGTATACCAATTATAAGTTTTATTACATTTTTTTCCTTTATAGAATATCTTTTTCTTTAGTAATTAGAATTAGAAAATTGATTCTATTATTTGAGAAGAGAAATTATACCTAAAGGAATCTCTGGGTATCAGTGTCTATTCATTTATATCAGATAACTTTCAGATTAAAATAAAATAAGAGAAAATTGTTGTCATAAAAGAATATTATATTAGTTTGTGAACAAAAAAGTCACACCTCGTTAACTTTGCTTACAATTACAATTCCAGATTGTATGGAATGTTTCAATGTGTTCATTCTAATCAGAATACAGCATTATATATAATTTATTTATAAATTTTATGTAAAACATATATGTAAAATTATAGTATAATCAAGAATTATTTAAAACAATCATCAGCTTTTGATTTATATTAGAATTAGAGAAAAATTATAGTTGCCCAAGGCACAGACTTTTAAGAATTTTATTTACCATATTTATTTAGTTAAATGTAGGAAATACATTTCAGGAATTAAAAAGTACTTCAATTTTGTATATTATAGAAATAACATAAGAGATATGTTTACTTATATTTTAAAAAAACAGCAAAGAAATAAATAAAACTCTTTATTTTTGTTTTTTCAACACTTGTTGAAATATACACTGTATAATTTTTATATATGATTTATTTATTATAATTTTAATAACAGCATTTTTGTAACATATATGCAATTTCAGGTAATTCTTATCCTGAGATTCGACAAAGGTATTGGAATGGCTATATATTATTTTATGAGAGAATGGAAGAAGCGATAAAAACACCAAGAACACCTCGAAAAATACCTGGACGATTTTCATTCAGGAAAACTGAGAAAGATAATATTGGTACACCAAATAAGTGAGAATTATAAATTTTTTTATATTTTTAACTCAAATTCTAAATATAAATTATTTTGTTACATTATTTGATTTTTTCATTAAAGAACAGTAAGAAAAAGTGGTACACATAGACATGGTGATAGCTTAAGTCAGCTAACACAATTGGTTGACAGAGGTGAAAGACAGGGACTGTTTTTGGATAAAATGCCAGCTAGAATACAGCAATTAGTAAGGGAAGAAAATTTAGTTTTTATGCACAATCGAGACATTTACAGCAATTCATATTTTAGTTTCATACAGCAAGTTGTTACTTGCAACATTGTAAGTAAAAATTTAATATTTTAAAAATTAATAAAGCTTTTCTTTTTATTTGATTTAAATTTATTATTTTAGGGAAATTCAAAGCTTTCTGATTATCCCAAATTAATGATTGAAAGTTTAAATTTAAGTGTCAATTTTCTTTTCAATACTTACTTACGTTATAAAAGGAAGATCAGGTTAGTTTTTTTAAAATTATGTTTAAAAAGAAATTTATAAATTAAATTTTAGTAAGTTATGAAAATGTTAAATATTTTTTATAATAAAGAATTTAAAATTTATGACTTTTTTATATTTCAATTATATTATTGGTAAAACATATTTATTAGAATTTTTGAAAAATTAAAAATTAAATGGCATTGTATCATTTATATACTCTATATATTATTGACAAGAAAAATTCTGTTGAAAAGATAATTAGTATTGGTGTTATACTTAATTGATGTTTATCATATGCTGAGTAATTTTTTCACATAATATTTGAGTATATGTTTAGCTAATGTGTTACGTTACTGCCTTACTGGATATTAGTACAATATTCATGTTTTAATTTTCAATCTAAAAAGAAAAAATAATTATTATTTTGTATACCAGTTTTAATTCAGTATACCAATTATAAGTTTTATTACATTTTTTTCCTTTATAGAATATCTTTTTCTTTAGTAATTAGAATTAGAAAATTGATTCTATTATTTGAGAAGAGAAATTATACCTAAAGGAATCTCTGGGTATCAGTGTCTATTCATTTATATCAGATAACTTTCAGATTAAAATAAAATAAGAGAAAATTGTTGTCATAAAAGAATATTATATTAGTTTGTGAACAAAAAAGTCACACCTCATTAACTTTGCTTACAATTACAATTCCAGATTGTATGGAATGTTTCAATGTGTTCATTCTAATCAGAATACAGCATTATATATAATTTATTTATAAATTTTAAATAAAAAGAGCGAAGATAAATTATTAAACATAAATATTGTAGATATTATTTAAAATTTAATAAATATTAGTAAATTAGTGATGGATATTGATAAAACTGAATTTCTTGACAAAATATTGGATTAAAATGCAATTTAATTCAGAAGGACAAATTATATTCATTATTTTATATAATTTCTAAAAAGTAGTAAATGTGGAATCATCCATTAACTACATAATGCTATTTTCAACTATCATCCCATCTTCTTGTAACACTTCATATTGTTGTCACACTTCATATTGTTGTCACACATACTCCCAAATTGAATATTTCACAGATGGGGATACAGAGCATTACATTGTTTTATTAATTACAAGTATTATGTACAAAGCAGTGACATAAACAGTACAATTGCCATAAAACACTTCAGAAACAAAAACAAATTATTCTGTTATCTAAGAGTTGCAATCCTAGTATTACATATTGTTTTTGTATACTACACATCCTTGTAATGCATTGTAATGATTACCTGCATACCCAATTACTGTATCTGAATTACATAATTTTTGGATAGCCCCATGTGATTTGAAAATAAAAAATTCATAAGCTAGAAACCAATAAAAAAAAATCTTTTTAATCAAATGTTCAGAATAATTGCAATTGCATATTTCTTGAGCTAAGGACGCAATGAGAATTTTCTGACAAACTAGTCTTAAACTTTATTAGCATTTTATAAAATAAAAAAAATTTAAGCTTGTTTACATATTTTTTTGCTTTGTTTGTTCACTGATTATAATCATTTAAATGTTTTAGAGTGAAAACTAGTGTAAATCAATTTTTTGATTTCATATGTTATGATTAATTTGCATTGCACTTTTATCATTTATTGCAAAGTATTGATATAATGCTACAATTTACACTAACAATTTCTAATTATGTAATTGTAATTAACATGTTAATTTTCATTTACGTTTTAGTAATTTTTAATGTAATAGTCAAAAATTCACATGTTTAAATTCACATGATTAAACTCCATGAAAAAAGTTTAATTAATGAAATAACAATATTTAAATGGAATATATTATTTACTGTGATTCTGATTTGCTTCAGTGCACAATGTAAATTATAGTCAACAGAAATAAATAATAATGAGTGTCTGAATGGAGAGGAGATAGAAAGCATTATTATCTAAGTAGAGCTTTAAAAAGCCAGAAAGAAAAAAATTAGTTATTGTGAAATGAAATGTCCTATTATGAAAATTTTTTTATGCTATTGCCTCATCATTTAGAATGAAAACATAGAGGATGAATATTATTCACTGTCTACGTTTTCATTTTAATGCCATTAAGTTTTTATTTAAATTAATAATTTTGGATTTACTTGAAAATTTGAAATATTAAAAAAAAAATATCAACATCATTATCTTTCTATATATATATATGCATTGGAAGGTAAATGAATAAATAATAATAACAATAATAAATAGATTATAGGTTAAATATTGATTTGGAAGTTCCAATATTTATACAGTAGAGTCCCGTACAATGTGGGGATTCATTACTCATTATAAGTAATCACGTTATCAAAACCTGCATTATCACACAATTTATGAAAGTTTAAACCTTGGCCTATAAGTTGAAAAAAAAAACGTATACCTCTGATGGACAAAATTCGAGGGTGTTGCTTGCTTTATTTGCATGTTGTACAGGACTCTACTGTATTTTATACATACATTGTTTTGATTTTCATAATGGTTTATATTTTTATTATTTGAATTTTAATTTATTTTTGTTTATTATTATAGATAAAAAATTGTGTTAGAGAATATTCTTTAAATATTTAATAGCAATTTAATAAATTTACTGCTGATACTTCCTTGTTCTGAATGTTTTATTTTAGTACTGTGATGACAGAATGGGTGAATTGTATTGAGACAATAATTAACAGTAATAAAGAAGCTACATTTTGGCTATTGAATTATTTAGCTAATACCAGTAGAATTAATTATTTAAAGTAAGTTCAATAATGTTTTTTTATATAAATTAAAATAAACATTTTTTTTAGTTTTACATTAGATTATGTTTAGTTAAATATTTTAAATAATATTTTATAATTTACTGTATATGTCAACATATGAGTGACTTTTTAAACCTCAAAAATCTCTCTAAAACTAGAAGTTGATTTGTATGGTGGGTATAAAATGTGAACGTTTACCCTTGAATGTGTGTACTAGTAAATCTGATGTATAATAAAATTCCAACTAAGATAACTTACTGAAGATTTTTAACAGTTGCTTTGTGCCCTTTATATGAACTATAAAAGGTAATAGTTGATATTTTTGCAATAGGCTACCATAAAACATATTCATGTTTCAATAGTAATTAGTAGTATAATTCAATATTAATTCATAGGCTAGAGCCTATGGTAGTCTATTGTATGATGGTATAGATTCAAACTAGAATTTTGAGCTGAAAATATTTAGATTGGCTTATATGATGGCATATATTGTAAATTAATTTTATTTTTGTTTTACTTAACATTTCAGGTATAATAACTATTTGAATAATTATATAAAGAATTTTTAAAACTGAATTATTAATCTTAAACAATCACATTGTAAAAAGTTGTATAAGAAATTAATAGCATGGTATACATCCAAATTAAATTATTAATTCACATAAGAATTAATTTTAATTAAAGTTAGTAAAATCTGTAAGAGAGGAACAAATTTAATTAAAATAATTAAATGTAATAAATATTTCTCGAATTTGTATTGATCTTAGCATTTTGGAATAAATGGAAATAGACATTGACAAAAAAAGACTTATAATTTTAAAGCTTAATTTTTTCTTTTTAACTATTTTTAAAAAAGTATTTTCAAAAAACTAAAAAAGTTATTTAGATGAATCCAATGTTAATAGAAATGTAGAAAGATGAAAAATAAAAATCTAGAACTAGTAGATGCAAAGAAAAGCAAAGAAAAAAGTACATCATTAATATTTCACAATAGAATAAACTTTTATTAGTTTATATGTTAAGTTATAAGTTTGTGTGACCGGAGAGTCGACACCTCTTTAGTGCCTCTTCAGGACTAACACCACTGTGTTCCGATTGACATGGAAGCCAAGATGGCATGTTGATTTGGTCACATGAGCGGCCACATGCATGGGTGTTTGGATCCAGAAGGAGATGGGTTGAGAGACAAAGTACTGCAAGTAAAATACTCAGATACGAAAGTTAACAACTAAATAACCATTTATTTTTAACAAAGAGGAATACATGATACAATATATCGACTTAACCTATCTATCTAGCAATCATGTGAGAGAGAGTTTACAATTGTTTGTGAGTTGGGAAATACCTGCATTGATGGAGATGATTCTTGATTTGAGGTTGAGATTAAGATCTTGAGGGTTTGGATTTGGATCATTCTGGACCAGTCTGGATCAAAAAAATTATTCTTCTAGGCACAGTTGAAGGTAACGTGAAAATCCGACAGGGTACGATTGGGACTGACATATGAAAATTTTGATGACAAATCCAAGAGTGACTGGCGAAAACTGCCTAAACTTGTAGTTGCTGGCTTTATTGACTTGGAGAAATTGAGATAGTAGGTCGGGAGGTTATGAGAAAGCATCACTGTCACTACTGAGATCATACTCTCAGAAAGGAAGACACACGTTTTGGTTAATACCAAGCATGGAAGAACGAGTCAAAGAACTCAATTGGCTCCCTATGGATCACATCAATTGTCAACTATATACAGGCCATGGGAATTGCTACTCATACTTAAAGAAAATCGGTAAAAGGCAATCAGAAGTATGCGATTGTGGTAGCGGCATTCAAGACATAAGTCATCTATTACTTAACTGTTACAAGTATGATAAAGAAAGGACAGAAATTCTAAGTCTTCATCATTTAAACACTGGAAATAATGACCTACAACTCTATAACCTCATCAGAGATAAGTGCCTCAAACATGACCTCAGGACCTTCGTGAGAAGGACACTTTTGTAAAGGTGATGGAGAAAGTCCTCTTCACCACCTATTGACCGGAAAGCTTCCGGCACATGCTTGTCAAGTTAGACAAGCAGGCTGTACAGTGTTATTTATGTATTTTATAACTTTTTACTCTATGTACTTAATGTCAATTTGTAATAATGTTAATTTTAATAAACGAAACGTCCTCCTTGTGATGTGAAAACGGGACAAGGATGATTCTGATCCCCGAAAGGGGAAATGATGACCATCAAATGAAAAAAAAAAAAT